>NW_012130111.1:1167984-1206573 GCF_000143395.1 Atta cephalotes | reverse complement strand
AGTTAAGTACGTCTACGTTCTTAAACCTAACCTAACTAACTTTAGTTGTCGTTCTTTACTTTTAATTTAGTTATTTAAATTTAGTTAGTTAGTATGTGCGCGTGTGTGTGTGTGTGTGTGTGTGTGTGTGTGTGTGTGTGTGTGTGTGTGTGTGTGTGTGTGTGTGTGTTCCAAACTTTTTGACACACCGCTTTTAAGCAGGTAGAGCGAACTGAACTGGAATCGAAAAATCTTCTATCATTTTGCAATGTTTACAATAGTTAATATGAGATATTAATTTCTAAAGATTTCCGAATAAGCATATAAAATAAACGCATAAGACAACTTTAAAATATTTCAGAGTAAATATTTTTTTTAATAAAATATATATCTTAAAATATATATTTTAAAGGTGCTTATTAACAAATTATATTTTTTAAAAATTAATTTAGATAAAAATTAAAAAAATTGTTAATTAATTAATAAATAGAATTAAATATAAATTCAACACAGATTTCCAAGTATCATTTCAAGTAGGTAAATTTTAGTAATATTCAAATAATAAAAAACAAATAAAAACTAGTAAAAGGAGAGACAGATGAAGAGAAAAAAAGAGAAAAATAACCAACTTGTACGTTCCTGAGCATGGACTGAATAATCCTGGAGGCAAAGGGTCCAGGTCCAACGGAGGTAGAGAAAAACCTGCCATGTCATCAACCCAAAAGCTACCACCGAATTCGCTCACGATCTGACTAGAAGTTGGAAATTGTTGGCTTTGGTCAACACCGATATTAGTTGGCGAACTCTGCAGGTCCGACAAGCGCAGCGTGCCCTGCAGAGCAGCGCCAAGGACAGCTGCTTCTTCGTTTTGATTATCAGTTGATAGAGCGTCGTCACCCGAAAGCACCCCTAATGATCCAGAACAGAAGCTAGATGAGATAGTTGCCTCGATGCTATCCACGGAACCTAAAGATTCAAGAAATGTATTGAATTGTCGAAAATATTTGTAAAATAATTTTTTTCTTAATTTAATATATTCGAAGCATTAAAGAAATTATAAGATAAATATTCAGAAGTATTACAAAAAACTATAATTTTTTTCAATAATTAATAAAAAGACATGTATATATACACATGTATATATTTATGAGAGGATATATGGTTCTTGTAGGAAAAAACTCGAAATAATTATCCTGCAGAACAAGTTGCGATAAAATAATATTAAAATGAATCAGAGATGATGAAATTGAAAAATGACTTTTAATGATTTTCATTTTGACATTATATTAATATTATTTTAATATTATAATGAAACTTGTTGTTCTGCTTGAGCTAGTATATTTATATTAAAAATTTTAAATAATAAGGCTATATAACTTGTACAAAGACCTAAGTTTGTACAGTAAAGTAATTAAATTATTCCTTACTACTTTAAACTAAAAATTTGTCAAGTATCAATTTAATACTATCACTTGCTTTTATAGGAGATTAATTCTACTAAGAAGGGAAAAATGCGAACACTTGAGCAAATGTCTTCTCAAGAGTTCGCATTAATTCGCACTATGAAAAAAGTGTGGCTTATTAGAAAAGTAATGTTAATTAAAGTAAAAATAGCATTTATTTTTTATTAAAGAGATATATTTATAAATATTTGAGTGTATTTTTACATACAGAGTTCACACAAATAATTTTCGATTAACGATTGATCCCGGCGCAATCGACAGAGCTCTGTCCCTGGATCCAATTTTCACCGAATTTAGAACTTGAATAGAGACCGTTACAAAATGTTACTCATGATCGGTGTCTGCTAGTGTTGCTCATATGTAAACTTTTGAACTGTTTTCAAATGCGTTTTCTTGAGTCATCACTTGTCACTTTTTACTTTTAATATAACTATATAAAACTTATTATAGATATTAAGTAAATATATTACTAAATATGAAGCAGAAACATGCATGCACACAATATAAATAATACAGATTCACAACAATTTGATGTAAAAATCGATCAATTTATCCATGAAAAATATGGAAAAAAATTATCAAAATCATAAAATTTAAAATATCTTTTTTTTATTGCTGCAACGATTACAACAACTTTTTATACATAGATTGGCAAACTAAAAAGACATATTCTGTTTAAATTACAGCTCTTATAATTTAATAGTTTCGTCGTAAATTTCAATGTGAACTCTTGAGCGATACGCATTCTTGGGCGATTTTACCCTACTGTAAAAATGGAAATTTTAGAAAGATTAAAGATATTCCGGTAAATGTTTAGAAGTACTATTCCATTAAAAATCAATTGTCAAAACAAATTATGAAAAGACATATATACAATGTTTTAAGAGGGAATTTATGTGTGCCTCTGCTATAATTTAAATTAATTAAATCAGAGAATATAAATATTACAGGTAAATTTTGAATCGAACTACTTTCTGCTATAATTTAAATTAAATTTAAAAAAATTAAATTTAAATATAAAAGAATTTGTTTTTAATTGATTAAAGCGAAGAATACGTAGGTATTAATTTTGAATCACGAATTATTCTCTCTGTTATGATTTAAATTATATGTTAGAAATATTGTAATAAATTAATGTAAAATATGTTATAATTAAAAAAATATTGATATTTTTAAATATATTATTTTTTTATCGTGGAATGCATTAAGTGAATTTTATGCGATTACGATGATTTGTGTACATTAAAGTTTATAAAAGTTAGTCGGAATAATTTGATGGGAACTGTCTTATACGCCACACTCACGATATTTTTTTATATATAAGTATATAAACGTTATTAATGAAATAACTATTAATTAAAAACTGTTATAAAAATGTATAGTAATAATGCTATACATTTTACTATACAACATAATACTATACAACAAATTAGTTGTTTAATTTTGCATGAATTTCTTACAATTTAAAAAATTAGTATTTTGTAGAAATTGTCACATGTTTTTATAGAAGTCACTTAACACATAATATTTAATTAGGAAACATTTATAAGAGAATTCCGGAAGTGAATTATTCTTATAAAATTGAACTGAAATATTTTTTTTAAGTTTGTCAAAAACTCAATAAATAGATAAATCATTATTCACATTTTTAGAACTATTATTGATTGAGAGAAATTGTATATCCAGAAAATTTCGCACTGTACAACTATCACCCGCGTTTTCGTTTTTATCTTTGCGATCATTTTCGTGCTTATCGTGATTATCTTTGTGTTTGCCATGAGGTACAGAGAATTTCAGGCCTCACCTGTGCCGAGGGTATACGGCGGCTCGGAGGTGTTAACCGCGTGATGATTCTGCAGAAACTCCATCTCTGTGAAATTCTCGACGGTGGCCTATCCCCCGGATGCACACCACTGCGCTTACCCACACCTCCTCTTTGCAACCCTCGTTTCCTCTCCCTATGGAAACGCGCTATAGTACTGGTCCAGCCCTCTCTGGTCGTCCCGGTAACGGCGCGCAGCTTCAGCGCAAGCCGCCGCTCGCCATCGATGCTATTTTTTACGATACAAAGTAGATGTGAAAGTGATTAAAATATTATTGTTTTGTTACATGTAAAATAAATTTTATCAAGCGTATTACGAAATGAATGAATTCATAGAGCGAAATAATTGAAATTATGCATTTTCTATGGAAAAATAAGATACTTTGTTTGACTTTTTTGTTAAGTAGAGGAATATTTATTTTGTTATTGTGAAATCATTAGGAGAGTTTCGGATTATTAAATACATAGATAGAAAAATTAGAAAAAGTGCAAATTATATGAAAAGGTAAGATCAAAATAATAAAGCTTTTATAACCTTTAAATTGTTTCAAAAATGTTAAATTAAATAAATGTAAAAATAAATTAAATATTTAGAAAGTTGAAGGATTTGCTGTTTTTTTATTGTATAACAATGAATGACCAATTAGTGATATGAGGATATTTCTTGACTGAAAGTGTTAATTTTATCATAGTTTTTTTTATAAAAAGAAAAAGAACCATGAGTCGATGTTACAATTAAAATTATATATGTTCTAAATAAATTTAAAAAGGAAATAAAGAAAAGAAAAAATATAATTTTCTCATTTCAACGTCTTATTTTTGTGTGAAAGAAATTTATGAGAATTATCTTTTAACTTTATAATTTAATTACATACTCAGAATAACACTTTTTGCAAGAATCTTATCAAAGATAAACATAATGAGTGTAAATTTTGTAGGAAATGCAGTAACAGAGCAAATTATATATATGTTTTGATTTTTATAAAGATTTTATAAAAATTTTTCCTTTTTAGACAGTAAAATATCACATTTTACATTGTTTCCCTTTAATATCATTAATTCTTTTAATATTAATAAAAATTAAATAAAGAAAATTGAACATTCTGTTTCAGCGCTGAACATCAAAAACATGCATGATTGACATATGTTCTTATGTTTTAATTTCAATGAGGATTTTCTATTTCTATTGTACATAAGATAATATTGTTTTTAATTTTTCGAATTTTCTAATCTTTCTTTATTTTTATATTATATTTATTTTATTAATATTTTTATATTATATATACATGATGCCTAAGTAAATGTAAAAAATTAAGAGTATATTCTTTGGCTCTCTCTCTCTCTCTTCTCTCTCTCTCTCTCTCTCTCTCTCTCTCTTTTATGAAGGTTTTATGAACATATAATGATCATGAAAATAGACTCACTCATATATAAATTAATTATTTTATTCGTCTATCTTGTCTGTCATTTATTGTACATTTAACAATTCATATTAACTATAAAAACATAACGAGTTATTGCTGAAATATTTATGTACGAGAATCCTAAAGTTCTGTGATATAAATAGTGTGGCATAATAATAATGCCGAATTATATAAGATTTTAACGAAAGGTTTGTTAAGTATTAAGTGATTTTATAAATTAGGTGCAATAAAATTATAATGAAATTTAAAATTGCGACAAAAATAGGGTAAAATATTCACTGTAAAATTGAGAGAATAAAAATCTTAATTTTATGCAATGAAGGAAAATCGCAACAAGAAATTAAAAAAATTATTATTATTCTGTTTATAGTTATTCTGAAAAATAGTGGAAATGTATTAAGAAATAATAAAGAAATACTAAAGAAACTCGCGATTCTAAGGGAAAAATTATATTTTGAATTGATCCTCAAATTATACATGTTTTTAATCAGTAACATTTTTCATTGGGTCGTCTTCAATTTGGATATAATGTTTTTTATTTATTTGGAATGCAGTATTACGTAGAAAAAAATTACGTGCTGAATGAATTATTCAAAGTTATAATGAATCATAATTTTTCAGTAAAAATTGGAAAATCTGTAAATCCTTATATAAACTATAATTATACCTAATTTACGAAATCACTTTAATGATTTAACAAATTTCTTTTTACAGCACATGGCAGATGATTCTTACAATACAAGATTTTCACAAGGCACTTTAAGATTTTCACAACATACATCTTATTTCGGCAATAGTTCATTATGTTTTTTAGTTGATATGAATTGTTGCTCCTGTGTAATAAATAACATTACCAAGAAGTGAAGATAGACCAATAAAATAATTATATCATTAATTTTTATTTAGTTCATTCCATCTTCATGACTACACTGTATGTCCTACAGTACTTTATTTTCAAAAACAGAGTGTCAAAGTTGCGAAAAGAAATATAAAAATTTTGAAAATCTAGCAAATGATTAAAGATATTTTAATTAAATTCATTTTGATATGTTTATGTGATATTAAAAACCATTTTCCAGTACAAATGAAACATTTTTAGATCTACTAGAGGTATTCGTATTGCGACAAAAACACTTGAAAACAAAGCATTTTAAGACATATGTTCAAAGGATCATTTCTTCATGAAATAAATCAAGGAATATCCCCATAAGTTTTTTTAGACTTGCTTAGGAATCACTTTGTAATGAATTTTTATATAATGATAAATGCATTGTTATTGTTGGACCGGAATGTGTGGCTGCGAAGATTGATCAGATGAATTAATCAATGAATGACTTTTTATGAATGACCGAATGAAGAAGGAAAATGCACGTGTATACGGCTCGCCACGCGCATATAGACGTACCTTTATGGCTTGGAAGACCTGCCAGTTAGAGGCTTCTGCACAAAATCTGTCGTTGGACATTCCCATTCACAGATCCGTGATGTCTGCATTTTCTTATATGATTTGTAGATTCGGTGGTTTTGTCATGGATCTTTATATTTTTATAATAGCTAATAGCAGAATCATTTTCTTTGATTATAAAATTATTTTTTGTTTTTATTTCTAATGTAGTCCTTCAAAACATTGAATGGTGAAACATATCACTTCGACGGTTACAATAACATTTGATAGGAAAAGAAATTTTTATATCAATTGAAGTTTTCACTATATTTTTTTAATTTTATCAGTCTAATTTCTTCAATTCCAAATTTTCTCATTTTTGTAATGTTTTAACTTTTTTAATATGTACATATTACGTATTTCACACACATTTTTTTATTTATTTTATTTTTTTATTGAATCAACATATTATCTTATTATTTGACGTTTTTTAATTAAAAACATTTCACTTTTAGCAAATTATTTTTTCTTTATGCAAGTTTCACATTATTCGCTTGCAAGATATAAGATATAAAGTAAAAACATAATATTTATATTTTAGATCATATTTTAATTTTAATTAGACCAAATTAATTATGTTTTATATTATGCAATAGATTATTAATTAAATTTTTTTACTATGGTATGTTAATTCATCGCTTCCACAAAATTAAATTTTTCTCACATTTTTCACAGCTTTAATCAAATCCTGAACATAATCTTGTGACATATTATCACACTTCACTATTCCTTATTTTTAAATATAATTGTTTGATTATTTTCCGACGAATCAAATTATTAAATTATTTTTAACAGTAAAAAAGGAAAATTTATTTGATTAAATTGATAACGATTAATAAGATTTTAATTTCATAAACCTTCCACTTTAAATTGTTTTAAAAATATTTGCGGTTAAATTTTAAGCAATTAAACTTCAACGCAACTTTTTGACGCACGATTTTTGGAGACACCATCATGCTGGCGGTTTGGCATGTCAATGTCTCTTGGCTAACTAGCGATCTACCACCTATCCACCCACTCTCTCACCCCTTAAAGCGGCTCACTGACTACGTACGTACCGTCCAACCCCACTCCACTGCTTTCTGTCCCTTTTTTCTCTCCTTTTATCTCTGTCTTGTTCTCCCTTTCTCTTCTTTCTCGTTTCTTCTTCTACTAACTGAAACTGTGTACTACATATCGTCGTTAGATCTCATATATCCCAAGTTGTGTGAAAGTTATAAAGTGATAGGATAACATTACATAACTTTTACTTAAAAAAAATCACATTTTTATTTGAAAAAAAGTTGCAAATGTTTATTAAAGATATTATTTCAGAAATATTATTAAAATGGAAAGAGAAAGAAATATGTATGAGAGAATAAGGAAATATCAGATGTGACAAGATTTCCTTCTTTCTTCTATTTTTATTTGATTCTTTTTTATAAGGATGAATCCGCATTGATATATTGTCTTAGAAGTGAAATTAAGTTTATATTTATATCCAGCACAAACTAGCAATAATATTTTTAATTATACATATTTAATCAAACCATTACCGCTGTCGAATAACATGCATTATACGATATTGACATCGACAGTACGAGATACTATACGATATACTATATGATATTGACTATATGATATCGACAATACGACGATATTACACGTTTACGGTGATCGGTAATATTTTTCGCACTACAGTCACAGTGATATATCTTGTTTGAATGGAAGGGAGGTATTATATTTTCTTCAGATATTATAACCGTGCACCGATCACGGTGGTCCTGTTCTTCGATACCCTTTTCGAGATCATCGGCTTGTAATGCCTTCCTTTTCGTGAATATTGACCAGTCAACAGTGAACTCGACCGTATGCGAAGATCCTATGTTACTTTCTTATATAAAGAATTTATTATATTTATTTATATAATTTATTATATAAAGAATCGTTATTTTAACAACAATTTGACGTTACATCACGCTTTGAAAACATAGACTATTTAAAGATAATATAAATCTTCGATTTAGATATATAACGTAATTAAGATAAACGTCTCCTTTCTAATATATTATTCTATTATTATTATATTATTAATTATTATATAATATATATAATAAATATATATAATATATATAATATAAATATATATATATAAATATTATATATATATTATTATTATCTATTTAATATGTACGATATATAATAAGACATTTTTTCTTTTTGTGATAAAATATGTACTTTAATGAGATATGAAACATAATTCTCATAAAATGTAGAAAAAATTAATTTAAGTAAATTGAGATAGATATATTGTAAGCAATCTCAAATTTATTATTAATTTGTATTTTCATCCTGTGTGCATTGACTTTCCTTGATAGGCTTACAAGTATTCGACTATCTTGGTAGCATTTGGATAGCGCTATCAATGTTGTTGCATCATATTATCCTTGTTTTAAATTTATTGAATGACAAATACATAGAATGACACAATAGCGCGTTCCTTAAGCGCGACCCTTGTCCACATATAATCCTGACAACCGAATGGCGAGTGTAGACGAAACATCTGACTATATAGTTTGGATATGCGGACACAGGAAGAGGAAGTCAACCGCACGAACACGGCACACTATCATCGTCATGTTGTGTCATCGTATCAGCGTGAGGGTGCCGGTGAGACAAGGATCATGTTTTTCAGTCGTTCGAAATTT
Organism: Atta cephalotes; assembly: GCF_000143395.1. Lineage (NCBI taxonomy): Eukaryota > Metazoa > Arthropoda > Insecta > Hymenoptera > Formicidae > Atta > Atta cephalotes. Next base: position 1,197,754 of record NW_012130111.1, on the reverse strand, counting down.
ATCGATACACATATATAAAACATCCCATTTTGATGAAAGACTTTTTGAATAACACAAAATTAATTTTTTTTTCTTTTGATATCTTCAGAAAGTAATAAATTTTTAGTAATTCGTTATTAAAAGAGTTAGTGATTAAAAGAGTTATTATAAGAAAGTAATTAATAATTAAAAGGGCTTTAAAGCATATGTTTTTGGCTAGTTTAAATTTATGCACATATATAAATAGTAAAAAAAGATAGAGTTTAATAAAAATCTTCTTAATATAAATTAAGTCATGTAAAGTTTCAAACTTTGTATTTCTCATAAAAAATATTATGTATGGAAATATGTATAGACATATAAAAGAAGATACAAAAACTATAAGAAATAATTTAAATATAAATGTTCTAAATTTTGTTTGTTTTATATTATAATAAATGTCAAAATTATACTAATTCTGCTACTATATATGCATAAACAACATTTTATAAGTAGAGAAGATAAAAAGAAAAAAGCGGATCATAGGATCCAAGAGTTATGGCACGTCGTGTGTACAACCTGGTATTGGTTTACATTTCCAACCGATTAGATCTACGGTATTTATGTTCAGTTTCGTAGAAAATCATTTCTTTTTTCTTTTCAAAATCTATATCTATGAACATATTAAATAATTATGAGAGTTAATTAAGTACTAAAATTAATACAAAGGAGATAATTTAAAAAAATTCTTTAAAAATTATAGAAAATTAAGAAAATTAATAAAGTAAAAAGATGACATAAATTTTATACGACTATATATTTAATTATTTTTTTTATTACCGTAATAATTTTTTATGTATAATTATATATAAATGATTATATATAATTGTATAAAACTATTTATGAAATACGTTTACCTATAATTGCATGTAATTATATATATAATTATATATATGTACTGATGTGAAAATTGAAGATAATAATAAATTTAGTTTTATTACTAAAACTTTATTATTGGTTAGCATTACATTTTAAAATACACAGAACAAAGTTAGGATGAAGAGATATTCCACTGCCTCTAAAAGAGTTTAAGAATTTTCTCAGAAAACTCGTCAACTCAATTTGTATACACCTTCTTTATACATTATATGAAACAAATTATATAAATAAATATCTTATACATATATATTTATATGATTATATTCGAATTAAACAGCATTATATAAATTACATATATATAATTATATGTATAATAAATTATACATAATTATGTATGTATATATTTTTATATTAGGTGTAATAAAAAGAAATCCATTATTTTTGCATGAAATTGAATGGAAAAATAATTTCTTTTTACTATACTTAATATAATTTTATGTAGTGACTTATGATTTAATATTATATGAAAAATTTTTGCCGGGTTTTATTATAAAAAATTAAGTTAATTAAGTAGAATTACATTACAGAAGAAACATTCAAATTACATAAATGACGTTGAATTTAAGATATAATTAAATAATTAAAATTAAGATATAATTGAAAATATAATTAAAAATATTTTTAAAGATCTTTTTACAATATTTAAGATATAATTAAATAATTAAATAAGATTGAATTATCAGATCAGAAAGAATTAGAAAAAAATATTAATAAACTTTAATATAAGTTAAGTAAAATTGATCTCTTTTAAAAAAATTAAAAGAATTGATTAAAGTAATATTAATAAAAATAATTAAAAACTATTTTATGATACTATTTTTTTAAATTAAAATAAAATTTTTATAAAATTGCTAATTTAAAAATTTTAATTAGATTCTCTCCCTCCCTCCTTCCTTCTCTCTCTCTCTCTCTCTCTCTCTCTCTCTCTCTATATATATATATATATATATAAATTTTATATATATATATAAATTTTATTGAAACACTTTATTGAAATCAGAATTTGTAAGTTTTTTCTCAAACTTTTTTCAACTATTCAGTCATCTTTTTTGCCTTTTCTGACTCCCTATTTGAATCGTGAATCCATACTTGTATAGCAACGAATAGAAGCAACGGCAGGTACGATTTGATGGGGATAGTACGATACGACGGGGTACTTTTTGACGCACCTGTGTTTGCTTGAGACCAAAATCAAAGAGAAGATTAAGCATCAATACAAATCATGTAAACACGCACGTGAACTTAATCATTCTTTTGATCCTTGCTTGTTCTTTATATGAAGACCACGTGCGTATGATCTGTGTGCAAGAAGTTTGAATGCAGAAGGATTAAAATTTTCTACTTGTTACCGCATATATAAATATGATCTATAACTTTTACTATTTAGAAATTGTTCAAATTCAAATACTAAAAAAGAGGAAAATAATAAAGTAAGTTAAAAATAAATTTGTATCTAATACAAATTAAAAAAAAATTATTACAATAATTTTAACAAAAATTAATTTTTTCAAATTTTAAGAAGGAAACGATTATTCACTAGAAGTTTTTAATGCTGAATGCATTTCTGCTTTTCAAAATGTCCTATTAACTATATTAAAAAGTATTTATATTTTTTATTTCAAGTTAACAATTTTTTTCTTTCATAATACTTTTTGCAAAATTAGCAAAAAGTAACTTCTTTATTATTTGAAAAATGATGATATTTTTGTAATTTCTTTTGCGCTCATTACAATATTGACGTTTTTACATCACAATTTCAATAAATTTATAAGATTGCTATGAAATGTTATATATCATAAATAACGTGTCGAGTATCTTATGTCGAAAAAAGGGTTGAGATGAGGAAGCTAATCCAACGATACATCTGTCTACGAAGAGTCAGCTAAGAAAATAAGGCGAGGAAGTATCACAAGATGGTTATACATGCGTTATTCGTTTCCCCAGGATTAGGCTACGTCTACCGTCCATCTTCCCTGATCCATTCGTTCGAATAACCGATTGAATTACATGTGGCGCGTGCCAGCCGGCTACGCGCGGCTCGTGCACGCTTGCATATACACGACTATGAGAGCTTTCTAACAAGCGACACTGTATAACACAGTGATCATTTCATCTTTGTTTGACATTGGCGAACAAGGATGTAATGATTCATTGTGTTTTACATTGTGTCATCTGTGCCTCTTGTTAGAAAACTCTCTTTGCTACAAATCTAGATATGATGAGTATCGAACTATATATATGATGTGGATGATAATATACACACACACACATACATATATATATATATATATATATATATATATATAAATATAAATATAAATATTATATAATGTAAGAATAATATCTAAAATTATAATTATATTAATATTATATATAATATTAATTAATATTAAATACTAAAATAATATTCAGTAATATTGTAAAAATAATAATTTAAATATTTGTTTCTGTTTCTTCCATAAAGCCCTGATAATTGTATTAAAAAAATCAATATATTACAATATCATTAATTCTTTCATTATTAAGGATGATTGTAATCACCCAGCCGGACGCTTACTACATACTAACAATAAGAGTGACTATAGTCATCCGCGCAACTGCTGTACTAAAAGTGACTAAAGTCATTTGTTACAATGTTTATATGGGGACATTTTTTTATATGAGTGTCCAACTTTGCAATGTTAGTCTACGAGTGTATCCCTATTCTGTATCATATTAAATGTTATTATTAAATATCATATTAAATGTTATTATTAAATTTAAAAAATTTTAAGTATATATTTGTTCATACTTTGTGTAAAATGCGCAAATTTGCATTCCGATACATACTGATGATCTATGATGAATTCTTTCGTATAGAGATAGCGTAGTAATGATTAACGCCGTCGCAAAAGAATTAATAATGCTACAACTACATTATTGAAAAAAGAATAATGCTATATATGTATTAAAAAAAATGCAGGAAAATTAATTATTTTTTTCTGTACTTAATAACTTTTCAAAAATGTAAATTCATGTAAATTCGTACAATTATATTGCATGTACTATACATAAAATAAGAGTTTTATAGTTAAATATTATAATTAAAGTAGGTAAAAAGAAAGAAATATTTTACAAAAAAGAAAGTTCGAATAAGTACTTCTATATTAATATATTCAAATCATTTTGAATTGAATTTGAAATGTTAGTTATTATAGTTTTGCTTTATAAATAATGCGCTTTATAAATAATACAAATGCAACATATGTTTCGTATGTCGAAGAATATTGAACGCAAATATCTTGCTATAAAAGAATGAATTGTTCCTATTGCGTATTTAAGCCGCAAACTTAATTAAGTAACCATGATCAAAACGTTTTATCATGATCGTACGGGGGATAATCCGCAATCGCTTTTCCGACAAGATAGTAGCTATCTTGTCAGACTAGAGCTTTAATCATGGACGATTACCGCTGTTGCTGTCATCCCCCGATGTAGTTTAATCACTCAGTTGTGATTAAACGACCGAGTTATGCAGAGTATAAAGATACTGTTTCAGCGAATTGTTTCCAAGATTTGCGAACTTTCGAAACTGGATATTTAAGAGTTTCTTTATTAATAAACTAGTCGTCTTAAGTAACATTTATATTTTTGAAGCATTAAATCAGAGAATTATTATTTTATCAGAGAATATATATATTTATTATATATATTTATTATATATATTTTTAAATTTAGATGTGTATATTTGTTGTTTGTTAAAAAAATGGAAACCATGATATCTATATACATAAAAATACATAGTATTTCTGATAATACAGAAGAATAATTTGTTATTACGTTTAATAATTTGAAAATATATGATTTTTATGACAATTGAAATACTTTAGAATTTTTTTATTAATTAAAAAAATTTTTGCTGGACGCAACAAGATTTATTAAATCAAGTTAAATAATTTATTGGATCAAATTAGCAATAAATATTATACATCAATGTATCTTATCTTTTTATCAATTAAATTTACATTTAAAAAATTTAACATTATACTTTTAAAAGATGATGCTACTTGGAAAACTTTATATATAAATTAATCCAATTTGATGTAATTGAGATTACGCATTTCGAAAGCTTTAGAAATATAATCTTTTGTATCATGTAATTTTAATTTTTTAAAAATATGATATTGTGACTTAGGATAATGTGAAATAAGTATATATTTTGTTAAAAGTTTTTATTTATCAATTACAATTATGATTTTACTCGATGTTATATCGACGATGCCGAAATTGCTCCAAGAGTTTATGAGAGAAGACGAATGTACAGCAACCCTCCAAGATGGCTGCCGCCAGCTCGAGAGTCGGCGTATCGACGTTTGGCGTTTGTGAGGTTTCCTAGATGTAAGCTCATCGGGAATTGCAGGTCTTCTTACCCCTGCCGCTGCTGCCACCTCTCGTCCTCACCCTCTCTACTGCTGCCTTGTCACCCTGCGATCGCTTTCAAAACAAAGAAACACACGTAATTAAATTTTTGCCTGATTGTGAGTGAGCGTAAATTAATATGTCAATGGTTACCACAATCACTTTTGCAGGTACATAGTTAACTGCATAGCTCAATATTGAAGATGCGAATGATCCTCGGCGCACTTGAAAAAGATAAAGAGAAAATTTTTAATTGTTTCACTGAAAGAAAAGATTGATTGCAACAATTTAGATAATAAAATATGGTATAGCATTTTTTTATGGCTGCAACCAATATTTTTTTCAATGTTCCTTTATCTTGATTTTTTAAATAGTGAAAATGAAATAGTGAAATTGAAAACAAATCAGAATTTATTTTTAGCCCCGAATTAACACGAGTAGAGTAATTTATACTCATAAAATATTTACTTAATTAGGAAGGATAAATAATAAATAATGTGTTACTTGTAATGCTGTTACTTGTATTACCGTTATTCATTATTACCATTATTCTTTTATAACAACGATTTGGTAATAACGTTATAATTTTTTTAACGATTTAAAATGAAAATAAGAGAAACAATCGTTAATAACCTTGACCTTAACAAATGTTATCGAGGTCTTGATTCTGAACGACATTAAAGGTGATTTTAGCTCGGTCGAACTTGGATAATGCTAATGCCGGTGGTACCTGAAATTTGTATCTCACTTTATATCTCAAAAAATATTTAACTAAAAGGAATTTTATTATAACATTATATGTTTTGCAAAAACTTTGATGTCAGCAACAAGAATATTGAATAAAAGTAGAAGTTTCTATTAAAAATTTTAATGTTGACCTTGAAAACATTTCTTTACATTAATCAAATAAATGATATTATCATTTGATGCACTTGTTGAAACCTACAATTTTTGTAAATATTTTTCTCAAAAATAATTTATTCGACCATATCTAGATTTAAATTTAAAAAAAGGACACACTAGATATATAAAAATTATTTTTAGATTTAGTTTTTAAACTAACTGACTAAACTAACAGTTTTGCATTTTTAAATATGAAAATTTGATGTTGCATCCGTGGACTAATACTAATAGTTATTGTTTTTTTTTTCTATTAATCTGGTTATCTTTTTTCTTTATTAATGATGACTTAAAAGAAGCCAATATTAAATAGTTGTAATAAATTACTTAATATTGGTTTCGAATGTACTAATACATAAATCTTTCTTTTCATCTCATACCTTATAAAGTAAAAAACATTTTATTGTAAAAATTTAGATAATGTCGAATTAAACAAACAAGCGATTATATAGCTCAGCGTTAGCGTATTAAATTTACTATTCCGAAATTTTAGATTGATGTCGTTTTCGAAAATTATAAAACTGATGTCAATAAAATTGCATTGATAGTTTTCACATAGTTCTATCGTTTGTATGAGTCTTGATGAAGAATTCCAGCCTTTGGAAATCTTAAAATTGTCTGTATTATTACCGACTCTCATATAACTTTGTATAATAATTACTTTTTTCCTCTTTTACATATTCGAAAATCCTTTCCCAGGATTAAAATGTAGACATTAGTCTGTGAGATGGAGTTTATGCCGAAAACATAAAAAAATTGAGATTTTCTTTATCATTTCTTAATTTAATATGACGTTTTAGAGCAATCACATCGTGACAACATTTGTTTTGTATAATAGCTATTTGTACTTACGAAATAGTTTACAAATTAGTAGTTTGCACGAAGGAACAATGAAGTTTTTAGAATTGGACTTAAACGTTTAATTAAAACGTTATTGTTATATGAAAATTTATGTGCAGCATGCGTGAGTGAGATGTAGTAGTATACAGTGATGTGTCGATGACACGTAAATCGTCTGTGTATAAGTTCTACTTACACTATGACTATAATGGTCTTTAGAATATATCCCCTTAATTATTTTTAAAAAATTGTTTAATATGAGTGTTGGTCCCACCACAAAAATGTAGTATTGATGTATTATCGTATCAAATTTAACAAGCTATTTTAAAAAGTAAACTTCAATCTTCAAATTCGCACTAATTTGAATAGCTAAAAAAGATTTTTGCAAGCCGTGATACTTTACTTTTATGACAAGGTACCATATACTTGAATTGAAAAACTGATTAAAAATAAGCACGAAAAATATTATGAAAATATTTAAGGAAGAATTATAATTTCAATAAAAAATTAATTAATCTTTTATTGCTAAAATAAATATTATTGATTGTATTTCAAAATATACACACAATAAATATAATAAAGAAAATGTTTCCTCCTGAATTCGAGAATTAATTTCATGAAGCTTCGGTCACTGAAACGGTCACTCATTCTAAAACTGTATCACATCCAAAGTTGTTCTCTGCAATAGTACGGAAGCCACTAACTTCGATAATCTAGAAACACTAAATGTTAATGAATGTATAGCTATGATTTATTTGTGTTGTATTTGTGTTGTCGAAAAGATGAGTATAGTTAAGTACGTATAGTTAAAATACATTTCTTTTGTAACTGAATCTAAAATAATCCTATTTCAGCGAAAATAACTTCCAACAGTTGCAAAACAGCCTTTGCTTTATTAATATACAATACCCGGGTGCTAGTCTGCATTTTATGAAAGGTGACAGATGGTATTTTCAGCGAACACACATTTTAGAAATATTAAAAAAATATTTACTAGATCCGGAAAAAATTTTTATATATAATTATATATAAAATATATATTATGTATACTATATGATTGTATCTAATCATGTATAAAATCATACATGCTCATATATGATTATATATGATTTTATACATGAACATATATGCAATATTGAACAAAAAATTTTTTAGGATCGTAAATATAAATATACACAAGTAGGGAATAAAAATCATGATCACATATAATTTCATCACATATAATATGATATACAGGATGTTCTGCAATACTGAATACCTTTTAAAAGCGTGTTCCTGAGATCATTTTGAGAAAATCTTAATATGAAAATGTCGAAATTATAATACTTTTGAAATTAATAGCGAATAATTAAATTATTAACAATTTCACTAATCACTGCAGAGCTGACATTTTGCGCGCTTAAACATGATGATACAACAAGTGGTAAAGATGTTGCTTCATGAGGACCTTTTCTCAGCAGCTTCAAGATCATATCATACAAAATATATAATGATATTTTATTAAGAAATTGTTCTTGCTTTTATACAGAATTTATTTGTACATTCTATATGCATAATTAATATTGAAATGTATCACAAAATATTAATTCAATAGCAAGATATTATGACTTATGTGCTGCTTCATAAGAGCTCTCTCTCAGCAGCTTCAAGATCATATTATATATACAAAATATACAATGACATTTTTACTAAGAAATTGTTCTTGCTTCTATACAAAATTGATTTGTACATTACATATGCATAATATTAATATTGAAATGTATCAATTCATTAGCGAGATATTACGATATATATAATTAAAAATAAATTTATAATCATGTTTGTTCGTAATATATTAAGGAGAGAATCGTTTGCTGAAGGTCGTTTTGAAGATTATTTTCAAGAATTTTTTTAAAGAAACTATTATATATCATTGACATGAAATCTAAAGATATTTATTCTATTAAGAACTACGAATTATATTTTTTTTTATCAAATTTGGCCAATCCATTTTATAATTATGGTAAAAAAAGGTAGTCGTTTTTTCAAAATCATTATGTTAGCTGTCGACACGATTCAGGATCTTCCACTGCTCTAAAACAAAGAAATGAAATTCTTTGTTATTTCATTTATATTTTTTTCACAACGTCTTATTTTATAACAAAAAAGGAAATTCTTTGTAGAACTAGATAATACAATAGGACAATCTATACAACATCGATTGTAATTTTTTGTTTAGTATTTTTTTGTTATTTTTGTTATTTTATAAATTCTAATTCACTTACGAAACATCGTAGAGATAGATGAATAGATAAATCAATTTTGGAAAGTAGTTTTTTGTATTAATATTTACATGTCAGTATGTTAATAAATTCATAAAATATAATAATGGATTTATTTTTCATTTCTGTAATATTTTTAAATAAAAAGTAAGTAATTTAAATAGAAAGTACTTAGGTTATACTAAATACATATAGTATATTCTCTGACCTAAATGCTACTTATTTTTATTTTCATCCAAGTAAATATTTGAAAATGTCTCATATTTTTAATTAATGTTCAGAAATGTTTTCTATTTTAAATTTAATTTTCAATTCTAAATTTTGAATTCAGCAAAAAAATGAGAAAAGAAATTTTAGATAAGCTTATCAACTCATTTCTCTACTGTTTATTAAAATCTCGAATAAAAATACAGAAGACTTACTTTTACAATTCCATCTCTTTGAGGCGAACGGATGATTTGAATGGTGTATCATCGTGTGGATATGAAGGTAAGGCTTCCAGTATTCTTGGAGGAGGTTTCTTTTTAGTATTGACGAAAGAGTTATACGTAGAATGGTTAGGTTGCTCATCGTAGATCCAGCCACCGCGTATCACCGATCTACGCTGATTTGGGCTGTAATTATTTTCATTAAACGGTGCGCTACTCTGCAAATTTAATGCGTTCAGTTGTAGATAACCGCTGCCACTTGCGATTGATCCCGAATCTTCTGATCCTCCTGATTTGCTCAGCCGATTTCCCGGTTCTGTAACAAATTATTTAATCATAACAAAGTCTTTCTAACTTTAACAATTCTATATAATTTTAACTGTAACAATTTTCCGAAATATAAGTGTATATATTTGTTAAGTGTAAACGACAGAGGATAAGACTTTTTGTAAAAAAGTAGTAATACATTAAATAGTAATACCCTTATAATATGCATACATATACATACTTATACACGCATATATGATATAATCTTACCAAAAGATTTTGCTTCTCTTGCGTGTGCCAAAAGAGTATCCACTCTGCTTCTCCGAAAATAAGTATTCACGACATTCCAACTCTTTTTTTTCTTTATGTCTTGTCTACCACATTTTTCGTTATTATTATCTTGACCACTCTCATTTTCGTCACTGCTACTATTACTATTATTGTTATTATGATCCGCTTTGGAGGAAATACTGGTGCAATAAAGAATATCCGTTCGCGGAGTGGGGGCGGCTGGAGGTAGAGGTATATGAGGAGACACATCCGGCAAGCGCCATCTTCCTAATTCATCGCACCAGGTTGCCGTCGCTCTCATTACCGCAATGTCTCGAAATGGACAGCCAGGACGAAGATAGGGCATCATGAGATCGCACAATTGAGACGTTAATAATTCTCTCCGAAGAAGTTCGCGACGTTCGGCGTCCCAGGATGCCTGGAGATCTATTGCTTCAGCTTCTAATTGTTTTACTCGCTTTGCCATCTTTTTTAATGCATCTTCTGTCGATCTGTTATTTTAAATATTAGTAAATTATATACATATATACATATATTAGGTATGGGAAAAAGTTCGTTTTTTCCATTAGATGGCATTAAAAAAACGCCACGAACTTTTTCCCACACCTAATATTATTAAAATCAATATTCATAAATTAGTGATCAAATTTAGTTCATTTTTTGCTATGATTTTAAATAATAAAAAAGCAAAGGAAGGCCAAACAAATATAAGGATAAATACAATAATAATTTATTAGAAATTTTCCCTACTCACTGCAGCCAATGCCGGATTAAGATTTCTGCCTTTAGGAATTTAAATCGTTTGTCACTTATATTCAACCCTCAAATTGGGATATTCCAAACCTGTGTTCGCGACAAACAAAAAAGAAAAAAGAGATTTTCTATAAAGATTTACTAATAATAAACTTTGCCGCAAACCTACTCATTTCATTCTATGTATGTATATATCGATGATTGCACGGAGAAAGCCGGCCTCTCTCAGATTTCTTTCTGGTAAAACGAAATAGTTGACACAAAGATCACGAAACTCTGATTCGAATCTAGTGATTGCCGATCGATAGACAATTTTCTCAATCATTTCCGTCTGATAAAAAATGATTATTTTGTAAAAATTTTTTTCAAAAATATGGCATCCTAGGTTTCAGTGCTAAAAATTCGACCCTGACTGCAGCCACCTTAGATTATAACACACACATCGTTGGATTATAAAATAATTATATCAAAGCAAAATAAAACATATAAAAAAATAACGAATTTGTTTAAAAAGTGCTTTTAAATAAAATAGAGCAAAGTGAATACAATTTTTTTTGAATTAATTCATGATTTTAATTTTCGGATTTATGTCAATTATTAAATAAACAATTATTACATGAACTAACCTTAGTTGACCGTATACTTGGAAGACACTACCATTGGCATCATTGGCTTCTAAAGCTCCTGCAAGGGCTTCCAGTTTCTTCCTTCTTTTCTCTCTTCTTTTTTTTAGTTCCGCATTATCGATCTCTTCTCCACCGATTGTCAATTTCTCCAACCTTTTTAAAACGTCTTGTAGAGCAGTCTCTCTTTTTTTTCTTCTCCTTTCTATTCGTTCTTTGTCCAACTCATTCATCTCCTGATTGAATTTTCCACTATTTATATCACTATTTTTATCGCTATTATTCGGCATATTTAATCCAAACTCGTAACGAAATTTCAGGGCTTCTAGCTCCTCTTTTAATTTCTGGGCTGATAAATTTGAACTCTCGCACTCTTTTTTTAGCCTCTCCACCTTTAGATATATTTACATTTTTTAAAATTATATTTTATATAATTTTTATCAAATATATCAATAAAAAATATCAAATGTATTTTAAACACTGCAATTGTTTTTTATATTATTAATTTCTATATATTAAATAAGAAGTAGAAGATTGTATACAGAGCATTTAAAGAATGGATAAGTTAAAAATATATAAAATATAACTTTTTAATTGAAATTAAAAAATGATTTTAACAATAATAAATAATAATAACAATAATTGTACAAAATAAGAGATATTTAGAGAATAATTAATAACAATTCATATATACATCGAAAAAATATTTCAAATAAAAATTATGTAATTTAAAAGAAAATAAATATTTTATTAAATTTAATTTTTGAAAGAATTGATTTTTTTAAGATTGCATGAAGATTATTCCCATTTCTTAAATTACGAGCCTATACTTTTTTGTTCCTCTTTAGATCATATAACTTTTGTTTAAAATATTTTTTTGTTTAAAACATTTTTTGGTATTTTTTGCACTTTTTCGAAATATTTTGATGTAAAATTTGAAATAGGACATCCTGTATACATAAAATTAAAATATATAAAAAAATTAAAAGAATAATTATTACATCACCTCATCGGCATACTGTTTCTCTCTCGAGTTTTCTTCGTCTATATCCTTTTGGAAGCCCAGTCCAACGTTTACTACATCATTGGAATCAAGCAACTTTTTTAAACGTTGAAGTTCTAATTGATACTGTCTAAGAAGAGCGTCTTTTGGATCTTCATTGACAATGGGCTTATTCTTAATACAACGAGCTCGAGCGGCATAACGCAGAGTACTGAGGGTCTCTTCAGCATCGATGTCGCTTGGACTTACACAAGCAATCATCAAAGTCCTAGCATTTCCACCCAGACTATCTCGTAGCAGTCTTGTCAACTTACTATCCCTAAGAAAAAAATTTTCTGATTTTATATCTTCAATTTATAATATATAATTATCTTTTATCTGCTTTTAGAAGAAATTATATACACATGTATAAAAAAATTTTATTTGTACCTGTAAGGTACGTGTCTCCCATTTCCAGCAGCTAACGCACTAATGACGTTCCCCAATGCTGATAAACTCAAATTAATACTGGCAGCTTCTTTCAGACGATCCCCCGTAGCTCCAGTTCTAGTTTGCCTTTCAGATCCAGCTAGATCGACTAAATGCAATCGACCTCTCCTAATAGCATTGCCATTATCATCATCGTTATTGATGGCAATCGCTTCAAGTGATAAAGTTAAAACAGCATGACTTCTCGAACTAGCAGCGTTCATCTTTGTTGCGGCTGCGACTCTTCTGTGATCACCCTGTCGAACTAATACGGCGCATTCGGTCGCATCTTTGACAGTGACCTCGCGCAATCCACCCGCAACGTAAGTACCTTTCGTGGGATCCTCTTTTAGTGTCAAAGTTTCGCCAGTGTCGTCTTGTAACAAATCTCGTAATCGCTCGTTATAGATCTCGAGGTAGCTCAATAACGCTAAATATCTGAACGTAAAAAATGTAATAAGTATCTTTGATAAAAAAAAATATGCGGAATGTTTCACACTTTATCTTTTCCCACCGAATATCTCAAAATCCGTAAGTTTTAAAAGAAAAGGCAAAAGTTGTATAATGTTTAAAATCATAGCTATTCCTCTAAAAAACGGAATGGTTGATCAGTTTCATAACATCGATTATAATTTCGGCGTAAATCGAGTCGTGTAAACATATAACAGTCTATGTTATTGCTATTTTATATACATATTTAGAATTTAGATTGATACATTTATTATTTGTCCTTTTTGATATAACTTTTATATGAAAAGCTTTCTTCAAAAATTTATCTATAGGTTTTGACATATTTGACTAGAGTTAAAGTGAGACACTCTGTATAATCTGTAATGTATAAAATACTTTTATATTTTCCTTTTAGAATTAAATAACTTTGAAATAATAATACAAGACTTAATTAGAGTAACATTAATAAAATGAAGGGCTGTGAATTAAAACTACGTGTTAGTGTTAAATTATTAAACCGATATATCTTGAATCTCACATAACAACAAAGGTTTCGACTTTTATTGGTTTACTCTCAATGTTTAACAATTCTATGTATTAATAATGTTTAAATCGATAAAATAGTGTAAAATACAGCAGTTAAAAATAAAATTAAAAATATTATAAATTAAAATGCATAAAAACGCTCTTATTAACAATAAATGCAATTATTGTTAAAGGTGTAATTGAAGGCTTCGAACGACAAGCTATCTTAGATGGGCGATCGTTAATACTATAAATAAATATGCAGGACTAAAGTCATCCTTTATTAATCTGTAAAACCGTGAATTGAGATTTTTTTATAGTATAAATTGTTAAACTAAGACAATAGTTCACATATCCTCGTATCGTAATGCAACGAAAAGAAGCTCATACAATTTAAAACTTAAATGTTTCGCAATTGAAAGTTATGATATATGTGGCTTGTTTGCTGTTAAATGTTAAATCAATAAACTTCGTTAAACTTTTATATGAGCTCTTTTCATTGCTAATTCTTTCCGTATTATATGAGTATTTGTCTTTATTAAAATGGAATATTTTGTATTGTGTATCTTAAATTAATTTAAAAGTTGAAGAATATATACCTTGTTTCTGAACTGGCAGTAGAAGTCGCCTCAAATAGATGTTCCAATGCACGTTCGATGAATCCTCGCATTGTGAACGACTTTCCGCAGCCAGTTTGACCATAAGCAAACACAGTGCCATTGTAACCTTCTAAGACAGCCTCGACAATGACAGAACCTACATTTTCGTAGACTGATTCTGTTGTAGCGGATGGACTAAACGCGGCGTCAAATTGATAGACTTTTCCACTTCCACTGGTAGTATTTTCCAATGTGCAGGATTTCGTTAGTGGATCGATTGTCACTATATTCTGTAATAAATGTACCAGTATGAAGCGCACAAGAATCGATGTAATCGATTTTTGTTAATATCGATCTGTATAAAATAAGGGAAAGAAGAGCTAAAATTCTATTGAAGAATTTTTGATAATATAGTTTTAATAGAAATTTTAATAAAATTTTAATAAAAAATAATATAATTTAATAAAATTATAATTTAATGAAAGAGTTTTAATAAAGACATTAATTTTATTAAAGACTGATGTCAAATCTCCATAGTATTCTTCAAATCTCGTACACTGATTATGATCCAAAATTTGTATTAATTGAAAGCTCTCGTCAAGTGGATTAACCCATTTGCATTATAGTAGTATATTATATTAGTGTATATACGCGCAAATTTTTCTGATAGTTATTACCAGAGAGTATATATATATATATATATATATATATATATATATATATATATATGTGTGTGTGTATGTATACGCGCATTCACATTAAGTGAATAAACGCGAATAGACGGCCTAGCATCTGATGTATGTCACGTGATAAAAATTTAAATAATAAGTGCGTATCCGGCCGCCCAACCCAATTATATTAACAAAAATCGACATTGAACACTAAATATAGAGTATAATATTTCGATCGTTAATAAAAATATTAGATACACAATAATAGTAATAATAGTAATAATTTCTTTCGTCTGGAATGTCGTTTCATTGATATACATATGTAGTAAAAGTGTAGAAGTTGTAAGTATAATACTGTAAGTGAATTACGTATTATGGATTACGTATGTCATTGTATAAATTATTCAACGAGAACACTATATGCACGAGCACACAGTTATTTTCCATTTTCTGTTTCTTTGGATAAAGTAGTTCCATTAAAATCTGAACTTTTTTTTATTTAGAAAATATTTAGCCACAAATCAAATAGTGAAATAAATAAATAAAAAATTAATTATTTTATTTTGAGCCAAAAAATCTTGAAGGTGTCGGTTTTATAAAAAGTACCATTTTGTTATTTGAGATATACTTCGTATTGATTTTACAAATTAAAATTCCTTTTTCACGATTAAAATACATGTGCTAATATATTTGATTTTTGATTTAACAAAAATAGATGTAACAAAAATAGGAAAAAAATAAAGAAATTATAGATTTTCTTACCGATTTTTATTCCAATACAATGATTAAAGCTGTTAATTTACCAAAACATTTATTTTGTGGAAGTGTTATACATGCATATGCGCAAAGTAAAAGCAGAGTCAAATGAATAAATGAGTAATAGTGAATTATTATTAGACTTAAGTTTAGATGCCTAATTTAAAAAATTATTTCTTTTCACAAATTGTGCGCATGTCATAATGATGTAACATAATATGTATCTATATATAATAATGTGTCGATGACTCATAAATCGTATTGTTTGTATAGTTAATCGTATGTGCATATGTCACATTTAATCGATAAAATAACGATGTCGTCGGAGTTTAGCCACTATGTCAGCATCCCCTTATAAAGCATAATATATTATAAAACGAAAGTAATTCACATAAAATCATGATTTTTTTTTGCAAAATCTAGAAAATCTTTATACTTACGTAGTCTAATTAGTAATTCATAGGAAATTACAATAAAAATTTATTTTCATTTTTCTTATTTGCGTACTTAGTTTTCAATAAATAATTAGTCAAAGATGAAATTTATGCTATTAAGAATTATCATAGAAAGATGAAATTTAAATTACATGGCTTCTCATAACTCTGAAGCACACAAAATATATTGTTAAAAATGTTTAATTCAGTAAGTTAATTCAGTATTGTTATAAGACATCCTTTAAATTTGAAATACATACATATAATAAGTTGGAAAATAATTTAAAAAAATTTTGTAGTCAAAGATATTAAGAAATTATGAAAACTGTAATTTTTAAAATACTGTACATTTACGAAATTATCATAGTACAAAAAGACATTAAAATTCTGTGCGAATTACACGGTTTTCTAAATTCGAAACGTGCATGGCAAAGTGCTGCTGATCGCGTGAGTCGCAACATTACTAAAAGCAGAAAAGTGTGACAGTATGCATGTGCGTGTGCACGTATATATGTACATACTAGGAAAGAGGCTATGTCGTCGTTTACAGGAAAGATGTTAGAGTAACTTGACCGGACTATCGATTTGGCACATATTCCATTCACCATCGATAAACAGTCTATAAATGTAGTACCGTTTGTATTACACGCAATTGCCATATGATGTTATAACGAATAAAATGCAATTTTTGATCTATTTTCTACAAATTCAATTTAAGTTAAATTTTCTTATTTTGACTATTCGAAATTATCAATGCCACATTTTCTGCTGGATAATATTCGGTTTAGGCAAAAATAGCATCCGATTGGATTATCTGGTATCCGGCAAGAGTATGTTTATTCGATATCCGGCTATCCGATAAAATTACTGTCAGAATCCAGTACATCCCTAATATAGGCAAGTAATAACTATATATCTTTATTGATTACAAATTAGCGCTGATTTTTAAATATCACATTTTTCGGAGAGTGTGTGTATCTTTTTTAAAAAGATAATTTTTTGTTTACATACCTGACATCCTTGCTGCAATTCCTTGTTGGACATGGGCCGACATCTTATCGCTACTTTTACGGATTCGGACATCTGGAAATAAAAGAAAATTGTTTTTAATTTAATATCTATTATAATTGTAACGAAGTATTAATTAATTTATTTTTAATGTATAAAGTAAAAGTAATTAATGCAAAAAATAATTACTTTGCTATAAAATCTTTGATGTTGATGAGAGGATCAGCCTCTAATGATCTTGATGTATGTTATCGAGGTCATAATCCTGAATAATATTTAAAGATTTTAGCCGTTGTTTATTAAAACATTATTGCAAAAAAAATTTTTTAAATATACCAGTTTATGTTATTACTGAGGAAGTAATTTGTTAATACACTACACGTATAAGTTCCACATTGTACTACCTCTTTGAAAAATTTTAACCTAATAACGATGTTCAATGGACATGATGTGCTGTTTGGATAGCAATTCTGGTATAAATTCCATATATTTTAGTGGGAACGAAAGTTTTCGTAATTTTAATATTGAGGGTAAAGTCCCAGGCGATAGCATTATCTTCTCCCCATCGTGGGATATTGGAATCAGCAAAATAATTTTATATTAATATATGCGATTGGATTATTCGAGTCTTCAGTTTTTTTTTCTTGAAGTATTAGAAACACGTGACTAAATAATCTGTATTCTTTTCCTAAAAAAACTTTGGCTTCTAGAAAACTAATTTTGTGTGTTGCCAGTTCGCATTCCTGCATTTCTTCCAAGAAGAACGTTTCGGAAATACGAAAGACTCATCGTGTGTAGAGTATAACTTTTTCTACAACTAAAAGTTTTTATTTCTTTTTTTTTAATTAATTCTCGTTTACACTGCAAAAATGTTTCGATTTATTTAAAAAAATAAAATTAAATAATTTGCATTGAATATCATAAATAATATTAAAAAAATATATATAAAAATATAAAATTTAAAAGTATTAAAATAAAAATTTAAAAATTATATTATCGTATTCTCAGTTGTAATTTTCTTAGTTTTTTAGTAATTTTCTCAATATAAAAAAATATCTTTTTTTAAGTTATTCCATAACTGAACTTTGGAGTAGCTGATACTTAAACAATTTTCTTTATTGATTTAGAATATTTACTTTAAGATTTGGTCTATACTTTTTCTTTAAACATTTTTGTATTTGTACTTTTATAGTTTTATATTTGCATACAAAAAAGTGCAGTTTTCCCATTTTGCCAATTACAATTAATTACAACATTTATACACAATTATTTATAAATATACAACTTTACAAATATCTTTTAAAAATGTCAAAATATTCGTATGAATCACTTAATAATTTTTATTTGTGATGAAATGATGATGTATTGAAAGCGATAAAAATTTAAGATACAAAAGACCTATTATGTATAGTAGTAAAGGTGACAAAACGATCATGCATATTAAGAGTTAAAACCTTTTAATACATTTTGATACTTGTCTGAATACATATGTAAGTACAATTACGTATTATACAAGCCATTTACTGCGAATAAAAACGCGATGACCTATCGCAGTCAGATGATTTAACCTTAGATTCAAGGTTAATTCATAAAGGTCGACTAACATAAAAGAATAAAATATCCAATAACAAGACTTTGAAATAATATTCTCTTTTGATGAATAAATATTTTATAATAATTTACGTTTTATACACTAAATGTCATACTATAATTGATGGTTTCCATTGATTAGACTTATAGTCACAGTAATATGCCAGTAATATGTCTACAATAATATGCTTACAATAATAAGTCTAACTGTCTATTCATTATGATATTTCGCGTTACACACTACATTACAAATGCTTTTTCGTAAAAATTGCATCATTTCGTATATTCATATATCATGAATTCAGAATTCTATCTGATAATTTGTAAACTTTTACAATATGAAAGGTTAAACATAAATAACGATTTTTTAAATTTTTATAATTTTAGTAATGTTATTACATAAAGAATTAAAAAATTTTAAATTCTTTAACAACACATCTAACTAGACTTGCAAATATATTTTGAGATACATTAAAAACGGTACAACTTCATGGAATAAAGAAAATGTATAAATGTTTTTTACTTTTTTTATGATTGCATTACTTAGATAAATTGAGATCATAAAGGGTAGATACGTCACGATCGCTTGACCGAATAAAGCTTAAAGTTTGACCTAGTTATTCGTTACACAATATTGCTACTATTCGCTTGAAATAAAAAGTTATCGAAAAAGTATAGTATTCATATGAGTAGTTTATGAATTAATTTTGTGAATTAATTACAAACAATTATTGTACTCTCTCTTATATTATAAATGTTATATGATATATGTATAAAATTGAGATTGATTCAATAATTAATTTACATAATCAATTTTCCTCTAGAAGAAATTTAACTGCATGCTACTATTTTAGAGCTGTTTAATTATCAAATAAATATCTTAAGAAATAAATCTTTTTTTAAAATTCTAAATTAATTTCTATTTTATTAATTTCTGCTATTAAACATTTTTTCTTATTTTTTTTTGTAAAGATTTCAATAGATTCTTTTTTATCCCTTAATCCAGACTAACAAAAGAGAATTTTAAGTAAAAAGGAAAACGAATAATACATTTTGTTTTTTTATTGTAAAATTAAAATACTTTCTATTTTATAACAGAGACCAGACAACTTCCAGGACTGATTTAATTTCTTTTTATTATTGTATTGTTTAATACAAAAATTTTAGGAACACAAATTTTTTTATATTGGAGATTTAAGGGGCGATAAAAATCTTCAAAGCTTGAGAATGAACGAAAGGGTAATCACTTAATGTAATCGTGAGACAAAGTCCTCGAAATCATTATAAAATTCATATGAAATCTCTATGTATAATCCAAATTACATATGCAATCATGATAAATCATTACATAATATTAAATAAATTCGTATATTTTATCAAATAATTTCATATGTAGTAAACAAAATTATTTGTAATTGTCAGATGAAAATTTGAAATTGTCATATGAAATCATATCTGTCATCTGTGAAATCATAATCTGTGAAATATTTCAGCTAGTATCCCCTTGGGAATGAAAATATTATTAAAATATTAGATTTTTAAAAATTTTAATACGTAGCTACAAAGTACATAAAGAAACCAAATACAAATAAACATTAACATTTTATAATGCGATTTACAATGGCAATGTGAGAAGAATAATCAACTGTAATTGGTCAATTTCTTACTCTTACAGTCTCATCCATTACTGGTACTAGTTGTAGACCACGCATAAGAGTAAGAAATTAACCAATCACAGTCAACTATTCTTCTCACATTCGACTGTGATTAGTCAATTTCTTACAGCTTCATTCCACTACTATTGTTGTCATTGTAGGTCATGCATAAAGTTCAAGGTGCATAAAGTGCTTCAAATCTCAAATTAAACCGATATAACAAAATGTGTCTTTTAGTTTTTTGTGTTTAATAATATATTTCAATAAGAATCAAATCGGTTCAAAACAGTTATGAGGTCTTTGTCAGATATTTCACATTGTGACTTAATATAAATAAAATTTTATTATTAATCCTGAATCTATCTATAATCCTGAAATTAAATCATTTATTAACATAAAAACTAACAAAAATTATGGCATTCTATATAAAAACTTAGATTCTACACGAATTTATCAAAAACTCAATCTATAAAAATGTCCTATATTTTGCAAAATACATTCTGTGTTTTATAAATCAAAAACATATTTAAATATTGATCTTTCGTAGTTTATTGTCACTTACACCGTCGTTGAACGTGTCCTCTCTTAATTTTTATATTGGAAAACGAAGAGACATGACTATTCGTCACAAATTCGAATCGAAGCGGACTTGAAACGGCATACGACAATGCGTATGGATCGACGAGCACGTTTAGACTGATGATGTCGCGCATGTCGCAACATCGCGACGCCGCGACGCCTCCTTCGTGGCTTGTATTGAATTCGAATCGTTGCAGCAGCGCGTATTTCTATGGTCGCTTTGATTGATTGGTTAATAGCCGCTGCAGTTCAAACCTGTTCATAAAATTAGTTTACTTTAATCGTATTATATGTCATACTTTTTCTTTTTATAGGTACTGAAAATATAATTGATCGATATGATAAATATTGATAGATATTGAAGAATATAGGAGAGGATATAGAAAAAAAAGGAGAGAAAAGAAAAATGTTATGTATGAGAAACATAAAAGAAATATATAGCTTCGTCCAGATCGAACAAAATATTGTTAGAAGCTTGTATCAGCGACGATATACAATAAAATTTAATTTTTAAAAAATAGAAAAAATTAATGGAATATATTTGTAGATAACATTTTTTGAATTCATTGTTACATATATTGTCATTGATAAGTATTAAGAACAACTTAAAAGTATTGATAATATCGTGTTAAATTGTTTTCTGAGATCTTAAAATCTACAGCTGCAAATATAGAAATCTAATAAATCCATTGTAGGTTATTTTATCTGCTGTCGAGATTACATAGTCGATAAGTAGGTTTACCTATATTTACGGCGGCAGACAATTCTTTTTAAGGTCCTGATTTCCATTCCATTTATAGTAGACGATCAGCAAATATAATATTAATGCAATAGCATAAGATATAAGATAAATGCTATAATTAAAAAATATTGATTAATAATAAAATAAAAAAAACTCTTTTGTTTACTTTCTTTTTTAATAATAGCTATGTATACTTAGATCGCAAAATAAAGTTATATTTTTTTAATAAAATAAATTATTTGACAGATGATTATATTCTTCACTTAAATTTTTAAAGATTGTAAGAAAGATTTTGATAATTATGCATATTAGAGCTGATTTCACACTGATTTTAATAATCTTAATATACATATTTAAATCAATATGACATAGTTCCGTTGTTTTACTAAGCATTTCAATTATACTTATTATATTGTAATATTCACTAATTATTATTATTGTAAAATATTACTTTTTACTTTACAGCTTTACTGAAGATGGCTCAAATTGGGGCCAAAACGTTTATTATTCATTATTTATATATCATTTAATATATAATTATCACACACTATTATCTTGAATCAACTGATATTGGCTCATATTTATTAATTTTATAATTTATTTCTTTGAAACTTTATTATCTTATTGCGTCTTTAATTTATAATAAAAGATATAATAACTGATCATTAACAAGATTAATTGTAACATTTAATTAATTTTATAGTATAATTTTAACGTAAATAAGTTTTACAAAAATCTCGATGAAATAAGTATACCAAAATTTAAAAAGTAATATTATAAAAATCCTTCTAAATTCGGCTAATTATAAGAGAAATTTAATAAATTTTATGTATATGTGTGCACCAAAATATTACTTATAGTACCTTTGGAAAAGAGCGAAAATATTCAAGTCTTGTATGAATGCTTTAAAACGGTCCTGATTCTAATGTAAAAGATGCATTGATGTATTTCGCAGCGCGGGTGGCCTTGCCACGATTGGCCCGGTCGCACCAGTGCATCGCGCACAGCTCGCGCACCGCAGTGCACGGCTGCAGTCGAGTCATTATGCAGGTACCTGTCGTTCGCCCGCGACCGCAGACCGACATTGAGTGTTGACTATCGCCGGTGTTGACTCCCAGTGCACTTGCATCTCGATGCGATCTCTGCACTTGTCTTATCGCCACCGGTAAACCACCGAATCTATTATATCACATTGAATGTGATTTTCGGTCTATATGGCAATACGATGATGGGACTATTGTTTCACCCCATCGTGTCTCGCTTTCTCGCTATATGCGCTCATTAATTTTTCAATCATGTCAGTTACATACAGAGTGTTTCTTTTTTATCTTGAGCATAACAACTATTTTATTTTGTATCTGAATTGCATTGAAACATTGTTTCCTTATTATGTGTGGAATATTATCTTGTAACAAAAATTATTTTAAATCAGATTAATGATGTTTTCTCGTCGGTTAAAAATAACAAGAAAATTTTACAAACTATTTCTGAATTCAATAATCAATTTATTAAATAATAAATTGAATTAATATTACATAAAATTAAATTATAATAAATTTATGCAAAATTATTATTGAAGATAAGATTCTAATCTTATTTTAAAAGAAATGATGATAGATTTTGACAGTGGATATTTAGTATTTGTATTTATATTCTAAATTTATATTATAAGAATAATATATATTATAAGAAGAATGCATTACAGAAATGCGGATGCACAAACATATTTGATTTTAAGTACACCATGAGATGATTGAGTCCAAAGACCTCGTCTCAATTGCGCTCTGTTTTTTACACATAGATATATTACCTATCAATCTTTGTTTAAATAGCTCGAATATTTTATCCACCATTTTCACAAGCTGTATTTTTACCGACAAGCTTCGCGAGTTGTAGTCCATAAATCTCGATACACAGCAATTATTTCCTTCTAGCTTCCTACTTACTTCTACCTTAAATCACAGCGTTGCGATGCACCTGGCTATCACCCGAGGGCTATTATGCAGCTAGCTTACGATTCGCAACTTTGTCTTGAGTACTGATCAATCGTATTTCTCGCATCGCAAAGGATTTACGTTAAATTTGAAGGATTTGGCACATGGATGACTTATTGAAGAAACTTATTTTGACGAAGTCAAAGAACCTTAAAGTCAAAGACGATCCTTTTAAGATATAATTCTTCAGTTTATTGATTGTATTATCAAAGGACTTTCAATATAACTTAATAGAGTTCGGAAATTAACTATAATGAACATTGGGAAATTAAACATAAAGAACTGATAGAGCAATTCAGCTAAAACTTTAATCTTTAAGGAGAAGAATTGATCTTTATTTAACTTATTTAAAACTCATTACAAGGAGAAACTGTAATTGGAGAAACTGTTATTGGAAAGATATAAGATTAAAATGTTTTGAAGCAATTTATTAGATAACCTAAGTCTTTTAACATCAAGTTAATTATATATATTATTTGCTATTTTATTGTTACAATAATTAATTTATATTTCATCTATATTATATATTTATTTAATATTCATACTGAAAATTTTTCTTTTACGTAAGTCTATTAATTTCTTACGAAGATCTATATATTGAAAAATACTATCAAATTATTCTTTTTATTAATTTTGTTAATAGCAATAGTTTACAACATTATTTTGAAGCAGACTAAATGTTTTCTATGATGATATTTGAATGCTGAAAACAGATGATGTCACAAAAAATTCCAGTATGTCAGATTTCTAAGATAATTGAGATTTAATTTAATTTACTTTAATTACTAACCAAAAAATGATTTTTCTATCGATATTTGACATTGTTTTCCAATTTTTTTCTCTATTGTTTTAATTTATAGACAATTAAAACTGACGACTTTTAATCTCGCAGCCCAAACCTGTGTGTAATGTAATTATATCATATAAAAATTATTTTCATGTATAAAAATGTATATGTAATTATTTAATAACTTTAATATTTTGAAATTTCTAATATATTGCCAAAATCTCAAATTATGTTGTCAATGTTGCAATAATATCATAATAATATCACAGCATCAACTAAAACTTCATTTCATTGAATCTAGAAAGAAATAAAGAAAAAGTATGTCACTCTTTTTCAAATTTTATAATTTTAAAATTTTTAATTGAGTGTGTAAGAAGAGCTAAAAAGGATAAAATATTTATCTTCTCTTAAAGATAAATAGTCAAAAATAATTTCCTATTTATAACAAGTCTCATTGGTAACAATCTTAAGCGTGTCTATCATTCCGCAATATCAATGCAATAATCCGCTTATACCGCTGATTAGCGGGATTCCACTAATAATCGTTACGCAAGCACATGCCGAACCACGTTACAAATTGTCATTAAGGTTGCTAAAGTGTAATTACATGATTAAATTTTCCGCGTAAATTGGACTCAATGAATAAATTCCGCATTATTTTCCAGCGCATCATTTCGTTCCTCTGATTAAATAACTTCTCGATTTCATAACATGGTGACTTTAATTTATATTTGTTCTCGACGTTATACTGATATTACCGTTCGATCGATTGCCGATTAATATTTATCGATGATTTAATAAATCAGTTTGGTTATCTAAACTATTTCGAGAATGTAAAAAGAGACTTGCAATATCAAAGATAATTCTAAAGCCAAGATAAAATTATTAAAAATGAATAAGTTTATAAATAGGTTAGTTGTTAATAAAATATATTACCAATAGTAAATTATCCATGTACTTTAAAATAATTCTTTGTAATGTACGAATATTAAAACGAGTAGTTTTGTAAATCATGTTGCTTTCTGTAAAATTATTTTGTATTTCATCCCTTTATTTTTTTCTTTTCTTTCTCTTTCACTTTCTCACATTTTTATAATAAAATATAAAATTATTTTATATACAGGATGTCCCATTACTTTTAATTAATATTTTTGGGAGTGAAATTTTGAATTAAAAATTCCTTTCTCAACGCAGCAACGATTTTTATTTATCGAATTATTAACGATTAAATTTGATCAATCAGGTTATGCCCAGCTAGAATATGTAGGATCGCAGCATCGAGGAGTATGTCTCATGGCATACTTTAGTGTTGCATATCTCCAATAGTTTTTGGCTAAATAATAGAACCTAATTATATTGTTTTGAAAAGGTCTCAACTTCGACTATAATAATTTACATTTGTTGCTACGTTATGATGAGTAATTTGATACCCTTGTATGAAAACTTTTTTCAGAAATTATCTTTTCTAAAAATATAATTCAGTATTCTGATTTTTTTGTGACACCTTATTTATGTCTTTAATATTAACGTATATAAATAATATTAATAATTGCATTAATGACTACTATAATGCAACTATAATGCAAACAGAGTTCGGTTAAATCTGTAGTTCTTTGAACCGCTGACAACAGCCAGTACATGAAACAATGACATGCGCGGCTGACCTCATACGGCCTTTAACTTCGTCCGAAGTGACCGATCGAAGCATTTGGTCGGTGCTATAAATACATATCGGATACTCGCGAACGCTAGATAAATCACTGAACTTGAAGAGCATCTCTTGTGGTTTAGAGCGCACATTGTACGATCGTGGTTGCGTGATCGCCGGCTCCCTGACCTTTAAAATTTCTTTCACGAATCCTGTTTGCAATCAATGCCGTTGCAATTGCCAAAATAAATTTATAGTACCTCATTAATATTGTTTCTTTATAGTAATTCCGTATGTCATGTCAATCGAACATTTTTCTTTGCACTGAAGATAATAATAATACACCAGATTATCAAATTAGAAATTTCGGTAGTGAGTTATTGGATACGATCATTTTGCTGCAATTCTAACTTAGTCTAGCTAATTTAGACAATTGCGACAAAATAATCGTATAGCCTATTTTAAAGTGTATAAAAAGATATCGAACAACGCGATATAATTGTCTTTTAATTGAACATGTATTTGGCGTATTATTTTATTAATATTTTTGTTGCTTTTATATTTATTTCCACTGACATTAGATTTATTTTAATTAGCTCTTTGTTCTATTTATTTTTATAATTATATTTTTACAATAGCAAATATCATTAATCCAAATAATTTAATTAAAAACAAATTATTACGATTAGCACTCTTTGAAAAATAGAATTTTGTTGAACAGAAAAAGGATTTTGTATAAAAAATTATACAAAATTTGGAAAATAATAAAAGTTTAAAAAGTTTGTTGAAAGTTAAATATAACAAAAAAAATCTTTCTTGACGTAAAATGTAAATTATAAAGACATACAGTTCTTAAAAAAATATTTAGAAATATTTAATTTATAGTAGTTTCCTTCGTTTGTATTGTAGTTTAATTTAATTTAATAGTTAATTTCTGTTCAATTTTTGTTAAATTTGAAATAAAATGATAAACTTGTTGTTTATTGTAAAAAATGCAATATACATATCGTTTTTTTTCTTAAGTCTGTCAATAAATGTACAAACACGATATATATTGTATACAGGAAATTATATTCAAAGAAAACATGAATATTATTTTTTTTATTATAAGTATATTGAGGTTAAGAACAACGCTCGTCTCATTAAGTAAACGTTCGTTCTACAGCCATAGGTGACTCGTAAGAAGTTTGCGTAACTTATTGCGAGGTTAGCTAGTCTCTACTTGTCTCACTGGAAAGGAATATCGTCAACAAGAATATGTTGTCGATTCTTTCCAACAAGTTTGTATTATACATACATATGTTGCATAGGTTTTTATCCTAGAGATATACACATGCCTCAGGCCATGTATGCTATATATAAATAGAAGAATGTCAGTTTTAATATTTTACGAATTTAAATTAACAATAACACATTCAAATGTTTCGTACTTTATTTAATGGTAAATAAATTATACTTTAAAAAATTTGAATCTTATATAGATATAGCGTGTATGATTTTAAAAATTATAAAAATAATATTTTATGTTACATATTGAAAAATTGTTTCAAAAACAATAACACTCATGCAAATTTTTATTTAAAACAGTTAAAAAAATTGTTTAGTGAGAAAATGCAAAATTAAAGGAAAACGTGAGCAGTTTTAAATACTTAGTTCATATTAATTCAAAGTATTCGAATATAATGTTAATAGCATTATTTCAAACAAAGTATTGAACCTGAAATAGTTGCAATCAAACGAGAGCAGAAATCGATGCAACGTGATCCATCAACACTTCAGCACTCAACTAATCAAACAATTACGATCTAGCAATTAAACTTAGTTAATATCGCGCGCCAATATTAGTTCAATCGCGTTTAATGGACGCAACTGAATTACGATTGTGCGCCGTGTACGTCCTTTTACATTAGTGATGGAAAACAAAGCGCAACCTGACCAGAATTAGAGATTTTATATAAAGTTATGTTATGCGATTTGTTTGTATAACATATTAGGCATGTATAAAGTGTATTTATTTCATACATATTTATATGCATATGTATTTCTTTAACAATATTATCTATAAAATTTTTCAATGATGATTTTTCAATGCGAATATTATGTAACAAAATATTATGTAATAAAAATATAATGTCATCTCATAAATTTTTAATATTTAATTATAGATAATTTTATAACTGTTAAAAAGTTCTTTTTATATATATCTAATAGTTTTACATTTAAATTTACATTTATAGTTGCAAAAAAGTACACGATTTCAAAATATATTATTATATACAAGAAAAAATAATGCAGTCAATGCATGACACACGCAGGTTAATTTCACACTCATCGATCGAGAGAGGGATAAAAACTGGAACGCGTGACCAAAAAAGTTGCACCGCGATTTCGAATGCCAATTTTGTAGCCGCGGAATGGAAAGTTGTCGATAGTCGAATCTGCGGCAAATAATATATTGCGCGTGTACATTTAGCACTGGTTATATTCTGGTCACATCGACTTTTTGCTGATTGACGCAAGCAATGGCATTTAATTAAAATTATGTATACAAAGATAGGTATCTTGCGCAATAATGTCATCTGCATCGCAAATTATGAAAAAAAAAAAACGTTTCCTATACTATTAATGTGATCATATAATATCTTATTTATTTGTTATTATATATTAATAAAAAATAAAAATTAAACAATTAAATTAAACAATATATTTCTATTTTTAAAAAGAAGGATTAATTTAAAAATAAAAACAACAATAATATTAATTTATTAAATAGAATGCTGTTTGTATAAATATTATATATTTTCTTACAAATTTTGAACATAAATGTTATCAATTTTTATTTAATTGTAAATAATTAAAAAGAATAATAATAATTAAAATATAACGTTAAATGTAAAATACGTCTTGTAAAAGTAATTATGTCAAAAAAAACTATACGAATAATATATAGAGTTAAACGACTATATATTTATTTATATTAAATTCTTTTAATCACTTAGAATTTATCTTTCAATGGTTGTTGATTTGACAAAATTATTAATTAAACTGTATTAAAGTTAATAACTCCGAAAAGATATTTATATTAATTTTTGCAACAGTAGAGAGAGAGAGAGAGAGAGAGAGAGAGAGAGAGAGAGAGAGAGAGAGAGAGAGAGAGAGAGAGAGAGAGAGAGAGAGAGAGAGAGAGAGAGAGAGAGAGAGAG
>NW_012130111.1:1161628-1167964 GCF_000143395.1 Atta cephalotes | reverse complement strand
AGAGAGAGAGAGAGAGAGAGAGAGAGAGAGAGAGAGAGAGAGAGAGAGAGAGGAGAAGAAGGGAGGGAGAGAAAGAGAGAGAGAAGACATAGTCACTTGTAATTTATTTTTATTGCAAAGAATGAACGATACTATAAAAACTTGGATATTATGAATTTATAACAATATCTGGAATGCAGTATTAAATACGAATATATTGGCGCGCTTGTTACGATGAACAAAAACGTTTACAATTTATCGTAAATTGCAACTCTGAAATATTCATGTACGTTTATGATAATTATCTGTCTTTATTCCACTGATTCATTACCGTAAAGAGTACTTTTATCAATACTGCTCATTCCGTAAGTAAAGTAACGATGTTATTCACGGAAAGTATCGAATAGTCATCAGTGTTTGCGGTATTTGATGCCAAACGAGTGAAGATATCAATACCCCGTTATATTTAAACATCCCTAGTCCAGTTACGAGCGGCCGACCGTAGTGGTGCCCGCCGTGCCGGCGGGCACTTCCGCGTAACCGACCTCGACAAGCCGGGGCAAAACGAGGTCAGGAACGGCGCATACAACGCCGAACGAGGGTCGCGCGTTCGTTTCGCGGTGCGGTGCAGCGGCAGCCTAGCTGCCGCTAGCCGGGGGTAGTTCGCTCGGAGCTGCTCGGCTCGATTCGACGCGATGACGCCGCGCGTGGGGACACCGTCGTAGAACCTCCACCTGCATACCTGCAACGAGTACTCACACATACACCTGCACATATACCTATGGGGTGTCCCGGATTTATTCCGCATTGTTCTTTTTCTTATGTGTCGCGAATTTTCGAATGAATCGATTAAGGGCATAAATCAATTTCTTTCTCAGAAAATCACTCACAGAGGTTTTACTGCATCCTAAACACATAATGTTTTACGAAGAACTTAATTCTTTGAATGTTTCAAGCTCAATATAAAATTCTTTCTATGTATTCTCATATTTTGATATATTCTCATATTTTAATTGCATTTCCAAAGAATATGAAACACATGCTCCACTTAAGTGTTAAATCTCTTGACAATTAAGATTGGAATAAAATTTCTCCTGTGTTAAAATTGATTAGAAAATAAAAGACAATGTCTTTTTAAACTGTTGGAAATAACTTTTACAGATTAACGTTCAAGAACAATTTGATGTAATCGAAATACTTGATTTAATTTTTTACCTGTATACAGTTTTGTTATTCTTAATGCATTTTAATTGCTTATATCAATATTTTTTGAAAATTATTGATGTCGTAGTATTATTGAAACCATCAGCGTGTAATCTACTTTTTGTCGAATGCGACAGGAAGTAGGTCCGCGACACCCCGTATACACACGGGCGAGCGAAGCAGCACCAGTTCTTGCGCAGAAGCTATCGCGTGTCGACGAGCGGAGGGTGTAGGGGTTGGCGGGGGTAGTCGTCCTCGCGGTGGCTCTCGCTCGTACGGAGAACGTTCTCAACGTCATTGGGCGTCGGGACGCCGCCACGACGCAGCGCTCTCGACTCGAAAACGCGAAAACGCAACCGCGAAGTGCCGCGCACGAGGACGAGATCTTATCTACAGATCTCTCGGACGGAATATCCGTTTTCGAACTCGCGAGGACTGTAAACGGAGATTTATTTAAAAAGAATGTGTTTTTGAGGAAAAAAAACGCCGAGTCACTTTAAGGAAGATTGCGACGCCGATTCACTTTGAGGAAGATTGCGACGCTGCTCTTCTGAGATCGATGGAAATTGATTTTTTGAGGACAAGATCGGCCTCACGGGAGTATGACAGTTATTATCGTAGATCGAACTTGTCGTCTTTGTAAATGACATAACGATCGTGAGAATCAATATAATAGCGCGAATAAGATCAGTTTACGCAGATGATTCAAAGATTGATCGTAGACTCGATCTTCCAGAAGATTGATGAAATTCGATTGATAAATTATTAGTGTGTATGTGTGTGTGTGTGTGTGTGTGTGTATGTGTGTGTGTGTGTGTGTGCGCGCGCGTGTGTTACAATTCGGCAAGTGTGAATGAGAAGAGATCGCGTAATCCTCGCTACCTCAAGCATCATTCTTAATTTTTGAGCAAAGCGTCTTTTTATAGTTTCGATATTCTTCCAATCAAAGCGTTGCTCAAAAGATCCTCGCTGTTTTTTTAATTTGAAGGGCTTGTAGATCCCGAATTTTAAAGAGAGAAAGAATTCAGTGCGGAAAATAACGGAGAATAATGCAATAGTTTTAAGAAGTTGATTCTGAATTTCAAAGTCAAAGATTCAAGTGTTGCGGATCTTAAACAGAAAAAGATATCAATTTTGCAAAAAAGGAGCTTTAAAATAGCGTTTTAGTGAAAAGCGTTGGAGAACGTTTCTCTACAAAATGTCTATTCTGTAAAGTATTTATCTATTTAACGTCTCGCTAAAGAAAGATTTGTAGCATCGCAAGAAGGATTTATGAATTATGAATCTGCAAAAGAGGAAGAGACTTTTTCTCATAGTGAAATCTTGCTGAATACTTCCGCGAACAGCAATATGTCTCGATCTTTTCGCTGTGTGCAGTGTACGTAACTTTGATTCACCTAAAAACTTGTGTATGTTAACAAAAATAAGAATCATGATAGTGGAAGAGTGATTTATAGATCCTATAGCTACAAGCGAGCAAAATTATTGACAATGGAAAGCCGATCCTATAAAAATTTTATCAAAGTGTTTCGATTTTTTTCATTCATTTTCTATCTCGTGATGCATCAGGAACATCCTCGGTGTTGGAAGAATAATTTGTTAAGTTTCTAGGATTCTGAAGAGATTAATACTTTTGCTAAAAAACTAGAATTATCTGTGAGATTGGATTCGTCACATTCGAATCCGTGTGTGACAAATAAAAGACCTTTCGTGAAACTTAGTGAACACTTCTGTGAAGTATCTAAATCCTTTAATTCCATATTTAGTTAACTTGCTCAAGAAATTATTGTCTGATTAAGAACTAATTCAATTATTAAGAATTTTAATAATCGAATCGAGATAGAAACAGCTTTCAAATAATTATAAGAATTGGCATTTAGTCACTGTAACATATCGAGGATCAAGACAAACTCCCTCTTGCCGCGCCATCAATTCTGCGGACGAATCGTACTTCCGCTGGCGGGAGTTGGTCCTGCGAGTGTAGGATTCGTGTGTGTATGTGTGATGACGATGAGGATCGCGCCGCGGGGACCATCGAGGTGACTCGCGGTGGCGACGATTCTTGGGGGAGCGGTACCGAGCGGTACCAAGGTTCGCAGGATGCTGCGGACGAGAAGGTCGAGAGGAGGAAGATCTCGCAGTGCAGAATCGTTCGCAGTCCTCGAATCGGCCACGACCGACTGGTAGGACCGATGACGGGGCATGACGATCTAACGGCGCGCGTCGCCAGGACGCTCACGTCGCGCTCGCGGCCCCTACTGACGACCCTGACGACGCTGCTCGTCGCGCTGTCCTGCTGCTGCGCTCGCGCCAGTGAGTTCCCCGAGCGGGAATGCTGCGACCTACCCTACCCGATTCCGGAGCCCACCGGCAGGTCCACGTCCGCACCGACGCCAACCGGAAGAAGCGGTAAGTTGTCCCGAGAGTAGAATTGATCGTAGAGTTGATACAAAAAATAGCTTGTTTGATATATATATATATAGAAGGATTACTACACACGTATAATCCGCCTACTCCCCGAAAACTTCTACAAATACACATTTATTTATGACATGGATATCTGTCCGCACTGATTTCTTTCCAAATCCTTTAAAAATATATTCAGAAGATATCTTTTGTGTTTTAAATATATATATATATATATATATATATATATATATATATATAATATATTTTTTAATTGTAAAATAATACAAAAACTGTAAATTCTTTAATATACAACTTAATAATTCTTTAATATACAACATAATTATGAAATTACTAATAATAGGTATAAGATTCTAAAAACTGAAATTTCTAAGAAAGAGAATAAGTTTATAGTAAAATATTGATGATTTGTTTGTATGTATAAAAATTACATGCAGCAATTACATCGATGAGTAACTAATATAATTATGTATATCATAATTATATTAGTTACTCATCGATGTAAGTCAACGAGAAATACGATGAATTTTGATTTTTAATGAGATATTGGGGAATATAAACCGGGTCGCGAGCGCGAAAATCTGCTTTTATACAATTCGCATACAACGCTGGTTATTAGTGGAACAATGAAATAATATTCCGGTACTAATGGCAACGGACTGGAAAATAAATTCCAATGTAATTACAATGGCGTTCTGACTAACCGTCGTAGAAACGCGTTTTCATTAGTGCTTTTACGAAATTAAATATTGCACGATATTGGTAGAAAATATATTTTCACAAAGTTGGCAGTGAAGCACTTTAGATGTAATAGCAATATGACCTATAAGAATATTTATGATTTAGAATAAAATCAGACTCAAAAATTCAAAAAGGCAAAATAAAAAATAATAAATTAATGTTTCAAACTATATGTTATACAGAGTGTCTCATTTGAATCTCGCATGTATTGCTTCAGACGTAATTATTTCTCAAACTATTCGTTATTCTAAAAAAATGTTTCAAGTGGAACTTACTTTGTTTAGAGGGAAACATCTTTTGATGTCCACAGATTCTCTCTGGATGGACGTACCTCAAGATGATCTTTATTTTTTTAATGGAATGTATAGTTTTATATTTTGTAGAATGGATTGTAGAATGGATTGTATAGTTTTTTTTTTACATAATATGATTTCTCTATTTATTTTGCATATAAAAGTATTAAGATAGAAATATTAAGAAACTAATAATTTACGAGATATTTTATACTTTATTTTGGTACATATTTTCATGTCAATTAAATATTTTGTAAATTCATTTCTAATTATACCTTAATACTTTTATGCAAAGGATAATGAGATGAATTAATTGGTGTAAAGAAAATATATAGTTGCTAATTTAAAAAACTATCCATTTTATTTACATATTTTTTAAAGCAATTATTTTTCTTTACACTATTTTTCATTACTCTATTTATTGTTTCATTACTCTATTTATATAGAAAAGTATTAAGGTACTTATACTATTGATTTTTTAATACCTTTACCTTAATATTTTTATGTGCAGAGTAGTTAAAGGAATCATGTAAAAAAAACCTAGATAATTCCATTTAAAAAATAAAGATCATCTTAGAAGTATGTCCTATGTTAAGGAGGGTCTGTACTATTAAATCTAACTATTAATCTTAACTATTAAAATGTTCTTCTCGAAACAAAGTAAGTTTCACTTGAAACATTTTTTGAAATAACGAATAATTTGGAAGATTGCATCTAAAACTATAAATGAAACACCTTGTATAACTGAACTAATTTTTTTATATTCAAATTTCAAAATATATATATTTTTTTGATTATATATCTCTTAAATATATCTTGTTAAATTATATATATTTTATACTTATATCTCTATGTAAACATAATCAACATAAATTGAAATAAAAATGAAATTTAATCCTCAGTACATCTGAAAAAAGTCTCTATCTATCCACATCCGGGTATTTGTAACCCAGCGTTTTTTTTTACTTGTATCTCAGATTGTAGTGCATCGATTTTAACTAATTTTTTTTAATCTATCATTTGAAGACTGAAAAAAAAGAAGTTTTTTAGTTAGAAAGTCTAAAATATTGTAACACAAAAGATATTTTGCAAGTAAAAAGAGAACAAACGTCTGAACTATGAAAATCGGAAGAGTTACGCTAATCCTTTGTGGATTAAGTAGGTCTAAAATTTATTTTGTACTTACCATCAACACGTAGTTTCCTTTAACAGCATTTTCTGCTTATCATATAATATAATATTCTATTTGAGTGTAATACTAACAGAGAGAGGAAACAGGCTCCAATAATTGAACGGGAACCAATAACTATAGGTATGCTCTAGCCACGTTCCACTAACCGCAGCTACTGGATAATATGATTCTCATTCGCGGATGAACGGATCATTAATTTGGTTACAACGGGTTATTAATTTAACAATGCGTAACTTACATTCTCCGTATTATGAATTTAATCATCAATCTGACGAGTTATAAGTTATCTTTAATTCATATCGGGACATAATAAGAAGAAATATTAATACAATGGAATTTGTTTTTATTTGACATAATTTTCTTTAATAATTATTATGAACCACATACCATTTCTTTAAAATTTTGACCTTATCAAAGATGCTGATTACCTACGTGATTAAAATAGTGATAATACAAATTGAATAAAATAAATTTAAGAAAAGAATATAAAGGAAAATGAAA
>NW_012130111.1:1157123-1161608 GCF_000143395.1 Atta cephalotes | reverse complement strand
GTGTGTGTGTGTGTGTGCGTGTATGCGTGTATGCGTGTGTGCGTGTGTGCGTGTATGCGTGTATGCGTGTGTGCGTGTGTGTGTGTGTGTGTGTGTGTGTGTGCAAATGTAGTATTCAAAAATAGTTTAATAGTTCATCTAAATTCTTCAAGATTAAGTACGGCTCGTGACTTCTTTATATTAACTCGAAGTTCGCGATTGTA
Source organism: Atta cephalotes (assembly GCF_000143395.1). Taxonomy (NCBI): domain Eukaryota; kingdom Metazoa; phylum Arthropoda; class Insecta; order Hymenoptera; family Formicidae; genus Atta; species Atta cephalotes. The sequence goes on along the minus strand of NW_012130111.1, from coordinate 1,161,405 downwards.
TTACGTCATCATCCGTTTATAAAGTAACGAGAGAAGTTACCGCGTAATTGATCGCATTATTTGTGTCCGTACGAGTACTTCGGCCTCGTACTAGGATGAACTTCGATTGAGGTCGCGCGTTCGATCGAAGGTTATCTACGTTCTCTCTGCTAAAACGGTAGCGTAAGTTCAGACCAGGATGGAAGTCGTTTATACCCCTTGTGGAATTTCTCGTGCGCAGCAGCAAGGCATCATCTAGTGGCTATTGAGAGCGTTAATGATGAAAGACGCTCAACTTGGTCCAGTTTATTCGCTGGTTTCATACGTGATGCTTCTGAACTGGTTATCTTTTATTTATGCTAGTTATAAGCTTCAATAAATAGCTTTTTAAAAAAAACAAAAGTTTTTTTTTTTAGGACAATATCGATCGCAGTTTTTGAATTCTCAACGCTGAGTATTTCTTATGATACTTTTATTTTTATAATTTTTATCACATTTTATGTGCATACTTTGTATTTATCTGTATTATACAGTAATGTGTATATTATTTTGAATATCAAGCTGATTTCAATATATTGAATTCAATTTAATGTATTACTTCAATGTTTTACTATTTTATAAATATCTTAATATGATATACGTTTATTTAATATCTTAACTATTTAGTAAGATCATTCTTAATCAAGGAAATTACAAATTATAAATTGCTTACAAATAAGTGACGAAATCTTTGCAAAGAATAACAGGATATTTTATTTAATTAAATTATTTTATTAACATTATTTTATTAAATTTGTGTCACGTGTTTTATTCAAAATAAATATTTCCTTCAATCAAAATCTATGACCTAATTACTAATTTTACTATTTTAATGAATTAGTGTTTTCTGTTTCTTTCTTTCTTTTTTTCTTTCCACTAATAAAAATAATCTTTGTTATAAACTTTTACTATCTAATTTAACACGATATAATCGTTTGAATTAAATTATTCACCACATGTTTTTTGATCAAATTTGCAAGTAACGATACTTTCTATTTTTAAGTTATGTCTTCGAGAACATTATATGAACGTTTTCTGCGAAGTGCCTATCAGAGAGACTTAATGACGAAACGTGATCTGCTTCATTGATTGCTTCGCCTAACGATGGTGGAATTAATTTCCTGGTAGGCGATTATGAGCTCCAAAAGTGTAGTTGGTTTCTTTTTTGAGGGTCGCTGAATTTTCGCGAAGTAATCAGGAGAAACGGGAGTCACGTAAACGTATAATTGCAGTCGATTCGTTTGCACCTTCTCGTCCGTGACACTTCGAAATAAGCTTCCGCGAGAGAATCGTCTTACATTCCCTACGGAATTTGCCGCGTTGGCGCGTTCTACGTGTTTAATGATGAAAGATGATCGTCCGGGCGGGCTTCAATTTATCGCTCGTTTATCGGCCGATGTTTCATAAACGTTCAGACCAATCGAGAGCAAAACAATTCACGGTGAAAAAAACTTACAGCCGAGCGTTTAAAACTTGCATTCACCTTTGCCCTAAGAATGGATAATAATTTTGATGGAATTTCTTTTTAAGCACACAGACAATCCATCATAATTCGCAATAAAATTTATCATGTCGTACAAAATGAGACTAAATGACAAGTTCTGAGAAAATCGACTTTTGTATTATGAAACTTGCAGAATTAGAATGATAATAAAATAACATTATATTGTCTAATTCGCAAGAATTTAATTGGAAATTTTATTACTGTGACAAGTGAATGTTATGTTATTTCATTTATATTATTATTTTCATGTTATAAATTGATAGTGTGTACAATCAAAGTTAAATTTGTTAAATTTACTTACATATTTGTTAAATTCACACAATTTGTTATATGTATAATAGTATTGATTTGTGTTATATGTAACAATATGTGGGACAAGCAACATTCATCTCGATGGAAATTTACAATTTAAATCGTGTATAAAATATTAATTTCTGGTGTACAGTTCATCTCAAAGGGTAGCGATTTAACGTAATTAAATTGTTGTTTGATTCGTGATTTTCATTAAAAAGTTTATTACAAAGTAAAGGTATTGCGCCATGAACATTATAAGCGACTCTAATTTCAAATTATTATTGCGTTAAAATATAAATTGATAAAAAATTAAGAGATTATTTAAAATAATTAAATTCATATATACATATAACACATTGATGTGTATAACGTGACGTATATTGATATTTCTGTATTGATTTCTATTCTACATGTTCCATGTGACGACGGAAATTGTTCGTTTCCCCGTGGAATTGCTGTATGCCCGAAACATTGTCTCTATCTACGCATAGAGTATAAATAACGAAATACGTTTAATCCGATCAGACTGGGCTAGTCTCAGATTTATCGTTCGATGCATTGCATAATTCATCAATTCTTAGCACGCCGGATTCGCGCCGCAGAATACTCCTTTCTACACAAACTGCTTCTCATCGCCATTAGTATATTTTACTTCACACGAAATAATATCGGTTTATTAAAGTATTTGATTTAAACCTGTAGTATCTAAATAACACGTTTTTTTTCCAATTTTATTGCAAGTAATTATTTTAGATTATTTATAATCTATAATATAAATAATAATATTATACCAAAAGAGTATGGTTTTGTTGAAGTACACTTGTTATTAGATGTTAAAACTTTCTGTAGTATTGTCATCAGCGTTTAAGCGTTTTACATAATTACTTTGATCCAAAACTATTTTCATATCTATATTTAGCTAAATTTTTAGATTTTTCAATAAAAAAGTTCTTTCTGTCTATTAATTGATAGTATAAATTTGTTATCAGTAAATCTTGTTATCAGAAAAAATTGCAACTTGTAAACAGTACTCGTTTTATTTATATTTTTATTTAAATTTATTTGTTAATTTAATGTAAAAATTAAACCAAATCGAAAATATTTTAGAGAAAGATGTCTTTATAATTATACGGAATCTGATTTTTAATCATATGTAATTGAAATATTATTGCATTAATATTAAAAATATATTGAGCTTTGTAATTCGATTATTTATGGAAGTATTTAAGGAAGTAGAATATCTATTGCTTTACATTAACAAATTTTTTCCTTAATCGTCACATATTTTAACATATCTAAAGCTTATTAAAACCTGAAAGTCACTTGTTAATTGTTTCCTTATAAGGCGCGAATGATACAGGAAAGAAAGGGAGATGGGAAAGTAAGAGATAGGAATGCGAAATAAGAATTTATTTAAGAATCTTTAAATTTTATAATCTTAATTTATTTAAGAATCTTATTCAAGAAAATAAAATATTAAGTTAGAGATTTAAAAATGGAAATAAATTATTAGCATCTTATAATTTACTTCCTCTTTTTAAATTTTTAATTTGATATTTCAACATGATTATGTATGCAGATGTTGAAAGTCAGTCTGTAAGACAGAAAATTCGAGAAAAGAGTTACATAATTGATGAAAATAGTCGATGATTTATTTTCGACGTTCTTTATTAATATTTGAACTAAATTGCAAATTTTACAAATGTAACATTTCTATTATATTCGCATTTGAACTATATAGAAATTACTATATAGAAATTATATAAATATATATATATATACAGAGTGTTTTGAAAATAATAATAAATCTTTCGTATAGGGGCAGAATAGACTAAATTGAGAAGAAAAGTTTTCTATCATTTTACAATTTTCATAATAGTTAACAGATATTAATTGCTAAAAATTGTCGAAAATTAATCTTCAATAATTTTTTATTCAAATACTATCAATTTTGTAGTAAAATTGCAATAGATAAAAATTATTTATTATAGATATTAATTATAATTTATTATAAATATTATAGATATACATTATTTATGTTTTTTTCATAAAGCTCTAAGAATTTTTTTATAATTTTTTTCAGAATTTTTTAATATCGTATTTTCTCATGTTGGTAAAAATGAGAAAATACAGTATTAAAAAGATGATAAAAAATTCTGAAAAAAATTTATAAAGAAGAAAATATTTCTATGAGAAGAAAATAAATCATTTTCGCCTCTTGCAATTTTTCTGTAAAGTTGATAGTATTAAAAAATTATTGAAGATTTTCCAATTTTCAGTAATTTTTAGCAATTAATATCTTGTTAACTATTGCGAAAATTGCAAATTGATAGAGAACTTTTCTTCTCAGTTTAGTCCATTCTGCCTTTATGCGAAAGATTTATCATTATTTTCCAAGCCCTGTATATATATGTATATATATATATATATATATATATATATATATATATATAATATATAATAATA
>NW_012130111.1:1143990-1154924 GCF_000143395.1 Atta cephalotes | reverse complement strand
TTCTCTCTCTCTCTCTCTCTCTCTCTCTCTCTCTCTCTCTCTTTCATATACACGAACAATCTCTTATCTGCATCTCTCTAGCACACTTCTGCTCGAATTCTGCTCGAACCTTCTGGGGGCGCATCATTGACGCGGAGTCAGCCGTCAGCCTCGAGGCGGTGTGATGTTTCTTGCTGTCTCTGAGACTGTTTCCATCGTAGAATGAGGAAAGACATGCGAAGATAGATTTGCAATAAAACTGTGTTCTGGAGAAATTTGTTATGCAAGACAGTGTTTGAAAAAGAGATTGTGAGAAAAATATAAATTTAAACATAATTTTGAAACTAAAACATACTTTTGCCCTTTCGATTAATTTATTCATATATATTAGCATTAGAATAGCTTACTCTTATTGACAATTAATAACATTCGAGTAATATATATTAATTATGATCTTAAAGATAAAAAATCTCAACTACTTTAGCTTTTTCTTTTTTAATGTTCCATTGTTAATATCAATATTTAGATTAAATTGAAAGATTCTTTCAACCCATTTCTAAAAATGGCATTATTATAATTATTTGTTCTAACAAAAAAATATACATGAAGAATATATTTCTTTATTCTTTATGAAACTATTTAAAAATTATTAAAGCGTTTTTTAATATAAATTTCAAACAAAAGACGATAAATGTCGAAACGCGTTTCACGAAAGCAGGAATATTTTGTTAGCCTGGGAATCAAATTTGCGTGAATCGATTGCCGTGCCAGCGGGGTGAATTGAGGTGCATAACGACTTTCGTTTGGAGAAAACGCTTAATGAAATGCGACTGCGGGATGCGCACGTTGAGCGAGATTAATCGTGGTGAGGGCGGAATGTAACCGCGAATTCGTCGAAAATTGTAGAAGCAACGAAATCAATGAATAAATCAAACGCCCGTTTAATTCCAGACATTCACGGCAATTATGCAATATTGCAAAGGAAGGCAATTAGTTGGCTACTTTTTTTTATTTTACCGAATAGTTTGCGCGATCTGATTTTCCAATTAAGAGCAGTAATGATCCAATCACGATTACGTCGAGGAAGATACGTTTGAGAGACGTGCTCTCGGAGAAGAGTGCTCGGATAAAAATAATAGGATAAAAGTATATAGTTCGACCTTGTTGATCACTCAGACGCGAGACGAAAGTCTTGATACTCGTTAAAATCGACAGCACGGAAATTTTCTTGTTAATAAATCTCGGAAATGCATCTATACTTTATATCTTTATATCTTGTAATAGAGAAGGTATATTATATTGACTTTTACAGATCATTTCTTTTTTATTATGAATTGATTTTATTCTAATGGAAATATAAAGAGGAGCTTAATATGATAATTGAGCTGCCCAGTTAGCATAAGGACTTTTACTGTATGTTCATTTGATATCCGCTTCTGGACATTAGGATGTCTGTAAGTAATACAAATAATAAGATTCATTGGACATAAATGAATGTACATTTGTTATAACTTCGTACGTCTACAGAATGTTCAAAATGTTCAATTATATGGATTTATTATGGACTTGTTATGAATTGATTTTGGACATCTTTTTTAATTGAATAACTTGTTGCAATTATGGGCTAAGCGTATTTTGTAAGAAAAATTTTATGAAAAATTTAATAGATAGACCGGATAATAGTACATTCTAATAAATTTTGCAATAATTAACAAATATTTTTTGAAAAAATGCTATTATCCAGTTTATACTTCGAATGTATTTATAATAGAATTTACAAATAAAATATTTACAAAATATAAATAAACATGAAAACTAAATGAATATTGTTTCAGTTTATTGGCTCTGCTGCACATATTCTTAAAGAATTAGATCACATTGATAACCTAAAAATTATAAATAGCTTTGGGAATTTTTTTTTTTCAAAACAATAAAAGTAATGAAATGATTGTTTTAAGGCTTTTGTAATACAGTATTTTAGCAAAATCGTATATTTACTTTTTTTAAATCTTAATTAATGACAATGTTAGAGCCATTTTACTGACTATTCTTTTGTTAAATTGGCATTACAGGGATCTGTCTAATATAAGAATCATAAATATTTGTAAAAAGAAATATTTGTAAAAATTGACTGAAAACAAAGCTATTTTTTCAAATATTCACCATTTTCACAAAAATCAAATTTTGAAATATCCGTATAAATATTCTTTTTTAGAAAATATTATAAATGGCTTTAATTTCGCTATAATTTCGTTTAAAGAAATAAATATACGATTTTATTCCTCAAGAATTGTACAAAAGCCTTTTAAAATAAACTTTTCATTACTTCCATAGTTTTACCAAAAAAAATTCCCAAAGTTACATATGATTTTTAAATTCAAGGTCTAACTCAAAAACATAGAGAATGGACTGCGCGATTTTAACACTCCGTCAAAATGGTCGATAAAAATAAAAAAAAAAGAACCGTAGAAGACTGTTAATTTCTATCTTTTTTTCCATTCAACGATGTAATGGGAGAGAGAATGAGAGGGAGATTGGCCGTCCCGTTCTCATTATTGTCGATCACATTTTAGATACGGATCGCGCAGTCCATTCTCTACGTTTGGTCTAACCCTTTAAGTTTGATGTTCCCATGTAAAGGGGAATTTTCTCCATGCCCTTCATCTATTAGGGATTCATCTATACGACGAATCGCAGATTGTGCCAAAGATTAGCAGAACAGGATTTTAATTCCTTTATTATTTAAAATGTCGTATTAAATAATATGGATTAGCTGCAGATTTTAATAAATTAGAAATATTGGAAATAATAGATTGAATATAATAAATTATAAATAATAATAAAAATAATAAAAGAAAAACAAGGTCAAAATGCGGACATAAATTAGACATTTATAGTATGTTCCAAATAGAATCCAATTTCAATTTCAACAACGAACATTCCATGAATGTCCATTTTATGTCTATGGAAGTACGGACGTGAATTGGATTTAAAATGGACGTCCTTGGAATGTCCTGCACTGAGATAGTACTTTTTAATATATATTAAAATGTTACAATAATATATAATATCTACACATTAAAATAAATTTATTGAAGTAATGTAAAAATAAATCAATGGACAGTTAAATGGAATAAAATGAAATAAAATAGATAGTATGAATTAAACGCAAAATATATAATAAAGTCAAATAGTAAATAGTTAGTTAATAATGAAATTATGATATTAACATAAATATAATAAATTCAAATTAATCAAATTAAAATAAATTGAAATTAAAATAATTGTTTCAATATATATTGATAAAATAAAACATATGTAAAATAAAACATATTTCAACACATTAATTAAATCAAAATAAAACAAGCAAATTTGATCAGAGTTTGATTATGATAAAATGAACTAGTCGAATGTAATCACTCCACTATTGAAACTGAGATAAGTGATTAGGAGATCGCAATTAATTTAATTAAAATAAAACTATCCGAGAACAGGAGTATCGTAATTAATATAAATTAAACTTAATGTCAAATTGAAATTCAAGTAACTAAAAGAAAATAAAAATTCGAAGGGTCAATTAATCTCTAGATTGTGCCATTAATATATTGTACAGTAATTATAAGGAAATCTTGTATATACATCATTTACAGTCAGAGACATAGAATTCGAGTCAAGGGGTATTTAAATTGATGATTCCATTGTAATAACTCAGCTACAATAACATAATAATAGTAGCAATATGATATTATAATATAATATTGCATAATACAATAATAATGATAATAGAGGAGAAGGTAGTATTATAATCGCAGTATAAATAATTTCTCTTAATATCTCCGCTATTAGGTGGCAAATTTTAATGATTTTTTTATGAAATTATTTGTTTAATAGTTTTCGTTATATATCATAATGCTAATATGCTAATCACAATAGTCATTTTTTGTGTTATTACTTTCAAACATTTCAAAACATTATTAAAGTACATTTTATTATTTAATTACGAGGGTATAATAGTTTTTAAATAGGAAGGAAATAGGAAGATTTTGAAAATATTTCAAATAGATAAAATTTTATGTGCTTAGAGATGGCAAGATGATCAAGATGAAGATGCTTCCTCATTTCATGCTTTTGGTAATAATAAAAATTCACTATTACATATGTAATATATAAATTCACACAAGAATCATATAAGCATTTAAGATCCAGCTAGACCGTTTAAGGCTTCGATTTTTATATGTGTCATCACCGTTATACGGTCCTATAATATATTATATTACAAAATTCAATATTTTCATTATAGATTACTTTGCAATCTCCGAGAGCGCGCGAAATTTTGCATTATTCGTAATTTAAAAATTTTTCTGATTTGGAAATTATAGCCTTTTGGAAATCATAGCCTTTTTGTATTAGATTTTTCATCTTAAAATGTTGCAATGAATCTGTCTTTAAAATATTTATCGTCAGTTTTGGGACATCCTGTATAATAATTGATTTTTTTCTGATAAGAATTACTTTGAATTATTACACTATTATATGTTTCTGAAAATTAGTAGATATGTGGAAATGATAAAACAAATGTACATAATCGAATCAGAAGCAAGGACTTAGAGGCCATTGGAATCTAGTAGAATCAGTCGACGCCTCGCGGTGTGTCGAACCCTTATTATGAACCAACGGTACCGCTTGATGCAGGTTTTAAGGGGTGCACGAGGGACCGAGATCAGAGGAAAGGGTAAATAACGTTCGAGAAACCAATATCGGTAAAGCCCCGGTTGCCTGCGAGACAAAAGTTTCCTGGTTGAGCTTGTTGGGCAAAGGCAACTTCCGCAATAGTGTTGCGGCAAAGAAGTAGGAAACAAAACGGGATAAAGGAGGAAGGGTGAAGGAGGAAGAAAATAAGGCGCGCGTCCGTTACCCTCATCGATCATCGGTTATAACTATCCGTTCGTAAAACGTTACGTTTTCCGCGAAATGATGTTCTCTCTTACAAAGCGCTATTGTGTTCTCAGTTGAACAGCGTTTTTTAATGTTATTGCCTTGAAGATTCGTTCGTGAGAGATTTCTTATCACGACCAACATTCTAAAAAATTTACTTGTGTACAAATCATGCAATATAATATATAACTTTGATTCAGATAGTAAACCGTCCTTGAATTTTTTGTACTTTTAAAGTTCATTTAGAATAAATAATAAATTTTTCATAATTTCTTTATTTTTTATTATTTCTTTATTTTGAAACATCGATTATATCTTTTTAAATTATAGTTAATGCATAGAAGATTAATTGTTAAGAATGCGAATTCAATGATTGAAGCTTAAAAAAAGAGATATGTTTGAATGAATGCGTACGCATAGATTATCCCTATTATCCTGAAATCTTGTGAATTAAGTACATCCACACGGAGCGACGCAATGATTTGCGATCAATCAAATATTCCTTCGATGCACATCGTATATAAAAATATGAAATTGTTGGCTTCATGGAAGGTATTAAATTTATGAAATGGCTTTTTTCATCTGGATGCAGTTGGAAATCGAGTCCGTTATCAATCTCTCAGACAGCTCTCAATATTACAGTCTCGTGAATTGAGCGTATAAACGTTTTAAAATGAAAGCTCTCGTATAGGATGTCAAGCTTGATCTTCAAACTTAGCGTCAATCATTGTATTGGACTTGCATGCAAACAGTTTTGATGAAAAATCATGCATCAGCTTTTTAAAAGTCAAACCCTTTTTGCCAAAAGTTGTATTGAATGAAAATCTATTCAGTTGGTCTTTTCCTCTATATATAAATTTTTTTAAAGTATTCGATATATAAGCTGTCTTAAGATTTATATTCATCGCAATCGGCATAAAACCTTCCGAAATCGATTTGAATTGAAAAAAAATTTATTAATATAATATAGCAGAGAGTGCCTTAGGATCAGTCAAAATTGGATGTTTCAAATAATATAATATTCTTGGTTACAAATTTAATTAATCTGTGACTGTGCGCCAAAATGTTCGAACATTAAAACACAATCAAGCTGAGATGCTAATAATCGCGAGCCGAAATGTTTGGATATTCGAGTGTATAATTCTCCCTTATTTCAAATAATAGAAACTACTTTTTAAAAAATTTATTTTTAAAGAGACTTGTTTTTGAGAATAACTATGGAATTTTGTCCAATAGCATTGAAAATAAATGCAAATGAGTAGCCATTATCTAAAAGAGTGCGTATTATAATTTCAAAACTCTTATGATGGAATTGAGAGAAAGTAATAAAATTCTATCTACTATTCTTTTTTATGATATTTAAAGATAGCTTGAATAGAAATTCAAATATCTTTCTGACGAAATAAGTTTAGAAAATCGGTTAAAAATGATGTAATTAACAAACGTTTTATATTCAACGTTTTATATTCCATTTCAGAATTCGTTAGCTGCAAGATTTTTTGAATTATAATTTTTTTACATTTGAACTTTCTCTATAATTATTTTAAATTGTAAGGATTAAACTTGTCTAAACCTCAGATATTGTTTCTTCTTTTATTTATGTAATTTTAATATTGTTGACAATATTGACTCTTAAGTATTTATTATAATGTGAACATAATTTTAGATTAATTTATATCATTGTATTGTGTCCAGATTTAAAAAAAATTGACAAGTTTAGTCCACAGTTGTATATAATTTTGATATATATAATTATGAGAAGAGACATGAAATCATATTATATTGTAATCACATTTCATATCAAACCATTTTTATGGCATAAAGAAGTTCTAATTAGAAGCTAATGTTCATGGAGCAAGACAACTTAAATAAATTTCCGATGAGACTACTTCCTATAATCCGAAGAATTATTATCAATTTGTTCTTTTATATTCAAACATGCGAGTATTTCATGGATTTCAATACGATTAATTAATTGCGAGATTATCAGTACTATGGCATCAAGTTAAATTCTATTATTAAAATAAAAATTAAAACCCAAGTGATACTATCTTTATCATTTACTTAATCCAAATGGTACTATTTTTAATTTTTATACAAATCTAAGTATACATATATTTGATTGAAGTTCCTATTCCAAATAATTTAAATTCCTCTTGAATGAAATTATTATATCACAATTTATGCGAAAATTTTCTTTTTCAACTAAAGTAGTGATTATTTAATTCTCCTTCAAAACATTATACAAAACATTATTACAAAATTGTATTACCTTGCTTAAATTAAGTATTATCACAAAAAAATTAAAGAATTAATCATATAAAATAAAAAAATTTAATTTAAATAGAAAAATTTTTCATGTAAAAATTACACTTGATAGATCTCGATATAAAAACGTAATAGTAAAACATGAATGTAATATTTAAAAAAATAAAAAAAATAAGAATGTAATACTTAGAAAAATAAATAAGAAGCATAGTAATAAGAAAAATTAGAATCATATTAAAAAATATGAATATTTAGAAAAATAAAAAAAATAAGAAGCATTCCCAATGAGAGTTAAAGTATCTAGCGTATGTGCGACTGAGTTATAGAGTCGTGTAAATTATGAACATTGTGAATGCTATTAAATTTAAGTAAAAAAAATTAATTTATTCGAGAAGCATGTATGCTTAACGCCTTTTTTATCTTTTTTTACCTTTTAAAAAATAAATATGTCCTTGTAAGAATATTCTTATAAGAATATAAATAAGAGATATAACTATACACATTTATGAATATTTATGCGTGTTTATACGTATTAATACATATTTATGTATAAACAATTTTTTACCGGGATGATATCATCTTTTATGTTAATGAGTACTTTATATACTGTGTTCGTCAATAAGAATTAGATAGTGAATGTAACAGAAATTTTTGAAACATTGAAGAGAGTCAGTTGACATTTTCGTACGCCCGAACTTGAAATTTAAAATTCGATGTCGTGGCTAAAGGAATGCATTTTGAACTGGTTTCAATCTCTGATTTTAAGGATCATTAAGACTGGCGAAATACCTAAACACGTGGCATTGATCATGGTAACAGACGTTATGCGAATAAACAGAATTTGAGCAAAATAGAGGGACACTCAAAAGGATATGTATTTTTAAAGAGAATTTGCAGATACACTGATTGTTCATTTGTCTCATATATTTTATTTACGACAGGTTAGACAAAATATATGAGATGTTACAATTTATGTATTTAGTATAGAGAACTTTAAACGTAGCAAAGAAGAAGTTGATAATCTCATGGACCTCAGGCAGAATTTCAAGAATTTCTTGGAAGACAAGTATGTGTAACATTTAGAATTTTTTAAATCAGATATCACATCGCAGCACAATATACAGACTTTATTATTACAAATTTATAAACAATTTTAAAGGGAAAAATTGAAGAATGATGGAAAATGCAATCGTGTAATTGGTAATTTTTCCCTGATACCAGATGATATATGTAAAATGATAGCTGAAGTTATGACTATTATTAGGAAAAATAATAGAATATTTATTAAATAATTGTGCTATTGCTTATACATGTAAGTACAATTACAATGAATCATATTCAGAGTTGATAACTAGTTAAAATGTTAAAAGTTAAAAAAAGTTAAAAAGTTAATAACTTTTAACTTAACTTAGTTAATTTTAAATGCATTAAATTTTAACTTAACTAACTTACTTACTTACTTTTAAACATTAACTTTTTAACTTTTTTTTAAGTTAAACAATTTTTTTATCTCTTTTAAATATTTTAATTTTTAAATATCTTAATTTCTTAGAAAAATAATAAGATATAATAAGACTATATTCGTAATCTGTTCATATTTTAAGACCATTTTAAGTAATTTCTTAAGATGTTAATGCAGCCTTCTGTTTATGCGATTGTGCATTAAGCCTTAGTCCGGATATATTTATAATTGGTGTTTTAAGCTTAAGTCATAAGAAATTGCCCAATTATAGTCAAATATTCTTCTCGCATTCGATTGTAACTAATTAATTTCTTATGGCTCAAAACTTATTAAAAAATAATCATTGATCTTGTATCTTCTTTGTGCTAGCTGTTTTTTTAAAGTTATATAACTTATATAGTTATATCATTATGTGTTATAGACTTATATCACATATGAATAAAAAAATAAAAAATTTAATTTACTTAATAATCTATATTGTAGTTATTTAATCTCATTTTAAAAAAAATTAGGACATTTTGATCTAAAAAAAATAACTTTTTCAAAATTAACTTTTTTTTAACTTAAGTTAATTCAATATTGACTTAACTTACGTTAAGTTAATTTTTTATTCCTTCAATTTTTAACTTAACTTTATTAATTTTATAAAGCCATTAACTTTAATTTTATTCAATTAAAAAAAACATTAACTTACCCAATCCTGATCATATTTATGTTTACACTTGATTTTATATATTACACTAAGCCTGCGTTTAGAAAGTGCACTATTAGCGCTATTGCGTCATCTTTTTGTTTTATGTCTCATAAACAATTAAAATAGAAAGATGCAATACTGCTAACCGTATGCTCCCAGAACACAGTCTAAACCGATTTAAAAAGATCATTGATATATCGATTTACTCTCTTATAATAATTAGCTTTGTGACGTATATATAAATAAATGTTTAATATTTTATATAATTTAAAAATATATACACACATGCATATATAATTTTTGTATTTTTTTAATATCGTTATAGCAATGAAATTACTCAATTAAGGATCCAATACAAGGTGTAAAAAATACTGATATTTTACTTGAAGATATTAACGAAGATCTGATTACTGATTGTTTATCTCTTACTTACAAGTCTCCAAATCCAGATTTATTAATTCATACTTCCGGAGAAACTCGACTTAGCGATTTCTTCATATGGCAAATAAAAAAATGTATTTAATTTTTGTCATTTGAATCTATCTACTTGTAATCAAAGTAGAACTATGCATTTCAAAATTTTACCTAAATTTCTTTTAGATTTTCAATACTTGTATTTACTTTACCAAAGAATCGTGACCTGAATTCGGTCTATGGAATTTTTTTAGTGCAATTTTTTATTATCAGAGATGTTATCTTAGCTTACAGAAAAATAAAAATAATTTGAAACCAATTATGCATAATACTAGAGTATCCTGTTTATTCATAAATTGTATAACAAACGTGACGTGGCAATTGAAAAAATATATCAATCAGCAATTCAATCCCAGAAATAAATAAATAATTATTTATTTCTAAGATTCAATTGCTGATTGATATATTTTTATATATTAATCTATTCTAGTAGATTAGTTGTAAGTTGTAGCTATTCTAGTAGATAAAATGTTATATATGTTAAAATTTATACCGTTAAAGGCATTTATTTTTTATTGATTGTGTTCTCATATATGGTTCTATGAGATTTAATATTTAATATTGTCCAAAATGGATAAGTTGTGCTATTCAAATAAGTTGTGAAAAGAGAGTTTAAGGGATTCATTATTAGTTATTAACGATATTTTTTAATTATATATTATATATATATAATGCTAATACATTATCGGTTTTATTAGTATTGTGAGTTTTACTACATTAATTTGTATCTACATCTCTCTTTAATCTGTAAATTAAAGAAAAATCTGGAATTTAATTTTTGATTGGTTGAATAGTGTTTAGAATATGACATTGAATACAAAACTCATTGTCTACCCGCTAAACAAAATTATGTAAAATTATGTAATGTTTTTTGTAACGTTGCGTTGTAACCATGTGACGATTCGCGTTTTGTCGTATAAATATTTTGATAACGTCCTAGGAACCCAAAATGTCCTAAGTCAATTACTTTACATATGCAATGTCACACTTGTAACGTTTCTGCGACATTTGTAAACTTGCCTCCGATTTTTTTTTTTAACGTTTCAGAAACAAAAAATGATCCGCTTGAATTATATTTAATTTACATAAATATTACTCGAATTTGTAACATTTTTATAACGT
>NW_012130111.1:1140945-1143970 GCF_000143395.1 Atta cephalotes | reverse complement strand
AAGAAGAAGAGAGAGAGAGAGAGAGAGAGAGGGGNGGGGGGGGAGGAAGAAATTTGTTACTAAAATTATTTTCCTCCAGTGTTAGATATCTGTGCAAGTAAGCTTTATAAATTAAATTAAAATAAGATTTATTTGAAATTGATTACACAGAATAGTGTTATTTATTTACTTCCCTGAAGCTTTCAGTTCGTGAAAAGATTTTTACTTACTTTACGTTTTCCTCCCTATTTTTCTATTACGTATAGATTGTACTTCTAGAGGTACGTTTTAAAAAGCGACTTTCTCGAAAAATGTAAAGCAAGCAAAATCTTTTTGTAGATATTTTAGCATCGCGACAGTCATGACGCACGCACATTCGTGGAATCGCTAAGGTGGTCGACGCAACGCTAGTCGTCGGTTCATCGTTTACATCCTTATTACGAGCCTCGTCGGCAGAAATTGCGCTTCGTTCGCGCCAACGATTTCTGGGTAAACTCCTGGAGGTAAATATCACCGGCGTTTGAACGTGATTTATCGAGCACTCGAGCCGGCTCCTTACGTACGCATCCTTCGTGCCTTCGTCATCCGCGTGTGCATGCGCATTTATGTAATACGATTACCGAAACGAGTCACGCTTTCCTTTTCGTGTCAACATGCTAAATGCACCGATGCCAGTCGTGTTTAAATAAAAACAGCAGCTGACTCTATTAAATCCGTCGCACGGTTAGAACGAAGCTATGATGGGAAATGAACGGAGGAGTAAACTTATTCATCCTTTTACCGTACATCTTTGTTTATTAAGAAAAAGATCTGAATTTTATTTTCCTAATTTTTCCTTTTAACTTATATGCACGTGAGATGTTTAAGAATAAAATTTAAGAATAAAATTAATTTATTATTTATTTTGTCTACATAATATTAACTAAAAGTATCAATCAAATAACCAGTCAAAAATAGTTTTAGTCAATACCATTAAAAAAATGTTGATAATATTAATTATGTAAATATGATCTGAAACCAAAAACAAAACAAGAAATTGTTTGATTTATTAATAGTATTGTGTAGCAAAATGATATATATATTTTACTATAATTTTAGGTTAATAATTTTTAATCGTGTAAGTGGATTCAAATAAATTTTTGCACAAACATTTATTATTATTAGTATATGTTTAAAATTTGATTTAATCTATTATTTCTTCATCAAATTTGCAATTAAGTATTACAAAACGCGATTTTACATAAGAATCAAGATAAAGAACAAAAAAAAATTAGATGACTTTTAAACTAATGAGACAACGATATTTGAATATTTCACAGATACTCAGAAGTAATAAAATCACCTTAATTATTTATATTTTTGGTGATATTATTTTGAGATGTGACAAATACATTCTTAATGAAGATCGAATTTCGGTTTTAAAAATATGGAATCAATATTGTATTCTATTATTAACTTCTAAAAGATTCAAATAATCTATGTACCGAAGAACTTTAAAAAGTTTTATTTTAGATTGCTTAATTATAATAGATTATCTAATCCTTTTTTTCTTTATAACTTTAATATTTAATTTCATATTATTATTACCAATTGTATTAAATAATTTATATAATGAAGTGAACTTTGAGAAAATTTATTTAAAATTGTTTAAGTAACTCTTCTTTCTTTTATAGTTTTAACATTATATTTTATATTATATTCCATAAAAAAAATTTACATAAGGAAGGATTTTGAAAAATTTATTTAAGATTGTTCAATTAATTTTTCTCTTTTTCTATACTTTTATTTCATATTTTATTTCATATTACATTACCTACTTGTCTTTATAATTGTTGTTAACGATATTTGTATGTATTTTACTTATTGTATATACTATACACAATTATAAATTAATGGATAAATTTAAATTTTAATATAAGAAAAGATAGTATTTTATTATTATATTTAAAAAAATTTTTTAATTTACTTTTTGCTTTTTTTTTTTAAATCAAAATTTAACTTTCTTTATAATTATTTATAACAACAAAAACTTGAAACAATTTTTGAAATTTTGAATTGCGTACATTGTAACGGAAGTGCGCAGCGTTATGTTGCATGTAACGACATCGTAAGTGGCTTACTACTCGCATTTCCGGCTTCTATAGCATTTACGGAGGAAATTCAGGGTAATCATTAACAAACATTCTCGCCCTTTGATCAGACTTCCTTATGGTGTGCGTGCGTTCACTGTGTAATTGGAATGGCCGGTGGCATGCGCTCGTATATTGACGTTCCCCATGTTGCAATATCTCGTACAATGTTACAACAAACATTGTTTTAATTAAAATTATGTTGCGTTAAGTATGTCATGACATTGTTGTTCAATATTCTGCTACTGTTGAAAATATTACAATTTTCCATTTAATTTGTATCTGCCTTTTAGTGTGCATCGAAACATCTGAATCGCTTAATCGTCTCAAACGCGAATCGCTTTAATAATCTCAAACATATATATTATATATAAATATGTCATTTTACACGATGTTATCAAATACAGAAAAAAAGACAAATACTTATGTTCACAGCTAGTACATTTCTGGGAGAAATAATCTTTCATTTTTCTCTCAATAAATATTATATTTAATTTTACGAAAATCAATTTATGTTCTTTGGATAAAATAAAATCACGCGATAGTAATATACACTCGTAACATCGTCGCGTAGTGGAAAGCACGCTAAGGCTCGCGACGTGCCCGCGATAAATCGGAAGCGTGGTAAAATAGAAGTTTTCCAAGCGATTGAGCCCGCTCGGAAATGCACGTGGCGTATTTTTCCAACCGCCACTACCATTTTTCCGCAAACGCGGCGGCTCGCGATGAGTTACAACCGCCATAATGCTATGCTAGTCGGCACCGCCGACGCGATCACGTACAATCGCGTACGTACGTGGACCGAGTGGTTGCAACCTACACACACACACACACACACACACACACACACACACACACACACACACACACACACACACACACACACACACACACACCACACACACACACACACACAC
>NW_012130111.1:1111371-1140925 GCF_000143395.1 Atta cephalotes | reverse complement strand
CACACACGCGCGCGCGCCAAAGTCCACGTACCATCAATACACGTTCAAAGACGCTATCGAAAGATTATACTCGGAAAAGCGTGTATTAAACGTCCTCGATATGTAATTATGTATTCATGATGCGCTCGCGTCGTTACAAACATCGAGAAACGCTACAATGTCAAATCGATGTATTTCGATCTCGAGGATCGCTGAGAAATCTCGATTTGATTCTATCCAATTCTGTCCATTTTAGGATAGGAATAACATCAATTTTTTACATGACAGATGAGATTAAAAAAATATTTCATTTCAATCTAAGCTGAGAGATTAAATTCTTCAACGATTTTAAAGATTTTTTAGAGACAGTTTAGTGGCAAATAGAATATTAAACTCAATAGAATTATATAAATATATTTACAGCAAAAATCTTAGTCGTGTTAGTTATATTAGTAGATAATGAATAAAGTTGCAAAGTAAAAAACTTTTAATTCGTTGGAATAGAAATTGAGATTAAGTTATCAATTTAATTTAGTTAACTAGCTTAAATTAAAATAACAAAGATATCTCAATACTCAAAATAATTTGGCCACTTAAAAAACTAAGTTTATTTGAATAAAATACAAATGCAATAGAACGTTTATTAAAACACATTCATTACAAAATCATTACTTCTAATTTACATTTCTCATTTTTGTGATGAAAAATTAAGAGTTACGAGAATTTCTTAAAATTTCTCTCAAAGTACAAATACATATTTTATAAAAAGCTTTTTCTTTTATTTTTCAATAAGAACAGAATCGAACTTTTAATCACACTATTACCAATATGAAACTCGATTAATCTTTTCATCACATAAATCTTAACGGATATAAAATTTTTTAGGATTGAATTTTTTCTATAAGTATTAATGGAAATCTTTAGTTTGCCTTATTGCAAAATGCAATTAACGAGGATTACGTTCTATGACCCTTATCGGGTCATTCGATCCCGGCACATTGTCGCTCGCGAGCACTTCTTTACCTACCCTATAAATTACATATGAATAAATGATCGACCACAACGCCGGAATATCCGGCAAACACACACGCATATCTATACACGCACATATACGCAAAATTGTTCTCGTTTAGAGCGTGCAAGCGTTCTCGCGCTCCCATGAGTGGCGTGCGACATCGTCATCATCGTGTCGACCACGAGACGTCGGTAGTAAACGGTCAACCGCGATTGCGGTGGTAAGAAAGGAACTAGTGGAGTGCGAAGGGGTGGTTTTCCAAGGTGGCACGGGTGCCGATGGCTCGTGCGGAGAGGGTAAGAGAACGGCGGAGCGAGCACGAGAACGAGCAGCAGCGAGTCCAAGGAAACCGCCGCCGGTCAGATTAGATCTTTCCTTCGAAGGGTTAAGCTCTACCTAGGGCCTTACGTCGCGATAAGGCCTGCAAACGCGCTCGTTCGAGGAGCTTTCGTGTCGAAACCTGACGCCCCCTCGCGTGTCGTCTCTTACGACATACCTCCCTTTTCCCCGATCTGCAGCGCGGCGACGGGGTGTTATAAAAATATTCTGCTCTGCGCTATTCGTGGTTTCTTTGATACGCAAGCATTCGTGACACGAATCCCTGCTTCTTGGCCGTTTCGCAAATATGTTCATGAGACCATATAACCCTCCCTTGGGGAGTTGGTTTCACCCTTATTGCGGATATCCTCGATATATAACTGCCGATCGATTACACCTTACTGATTTCTCGAACTTGACCGCGCTTGAATAGTTTGCTGATTTCATATTTTATAACTGCATTCTTTCACAATACTTCCATAGGTTACTTCTTCTTTTATTATCTCTTATTATCTCTTCTTATTATTGTCATTTACAATGAAACTGTATTCTTGCAATCTTTTTGTATCATCATTAAATACTTTGGATATTGAGATTTATCAGAAAAATATATTGATTTTTTTGTTGAAAACAATCCAGACATTTGCAGAGTTTGATAGAAATCGTTTAAAAATAATATCCTGCGGCGAAGCAATGGTTTAAGTAAAACAATACCATTCTTCCAATGTTTATAGTTCTAGTCATTTGAAAGAAACAAGAAATGAAAAAGAACATTCTATAAAAGTATAGATGATAGAAAAAAGTATAGATGATAGAAAATTTCTACAAATATAAAAACATATTTATAATAAAAAGTATACAACACAGTTTATATATGTATATTAAAATTTTGTATTAGTACATTTTTAATTCTCAAACTTTCGTAACGCTTTCAAAAAATTTTTATAAGATTTAGAGAAACTAAAATAATTTTTAAATAAAGAGAGCATTTTGGTTATACTATTTTATACAACTATATTAAATATTAATATAGTATCATATTATTTAATATTATTTAATAATACATCAAGAAGATAAAGTGATAGTATTAATTTTTAAAAACTTTTCTGTATTAATAAAACGTTTAATAATCTATCTATTTTTAAATTATATATATCACTTTTTAATCAACAATTATTCTAAAAAGTAAAAATAATAATAACAGATTTAAATATAGAGAAGTAGAATATACATAGGCGGTCGTTGCTGTTGCAAATTTACTGGCGAGACAGTTTGATTCGCAATTGAATAACAAAATCATCGCGAAGGTATAATGAAAGGAAGGTTGTAATCACCCTCCTCCGTCATTTGTGAACGTCGGGGTTTCTCGTAGACGATCCGCTGCCCCGCCCTCGACCTCCGCTTGCGCGACGGTGACGAGTTTACACGCCATCCAGTAAGCACGCTCCAATTTTAATGTCGTCGTCAATTTTGACGCATGAATATGAAGAACGGGCTAAAAATAAAGAATAACGATTAAATAATTAAATTCAGACTTTCTTTTAATAGAGTTAAGGAATATAGCAAAAGAAATCTTCTTTTAGTGATTTTTAGTAAAACAAAAACTTATGTGTGGCTATTTTTGTACAAAATGTTTGAAAACTGTTATAGAATGAAATAGTTGTATAAAGAAAATAATGTACAATTAAATTTTTTCGATTTTGCTCGATAAATGTTCAAGTGAAATAAGTAATAATTTCGTTAGATTACACTGTTACTTTGTTAATTCATTATGGAGCGTTTAAATTTTTTCCTTGCGTTTATATACAACACGTACTATTGGGTCGCTAACGACATTAAAAGAAACTTGCAGTGGTTGGTACGCCACGTGGCGTGTGAAATCATTGTCATTCAATTCCGGCTTGTTTCTCAAATCAAAATAAAGATTTCTTGATGATGATTTTGCAGATGTAATAAAATATGTGAAATAAAGATTCTTTTTTATTGAAAAAGGTAAGTTTTGTATTTCTTTATGAGCGAGCATAAAACACATGTAAAACATAAATTGTTTATTTGCAGATTCTCGTTATTAATTTCCATCTTCAAAAAGCTCATCTTCAAAAAGCTTACGACATAAATGAATTATGATATATTAATAAATAATTTTAGAATATGTATATACGTATAGAAATTTTATATTTTATAATTAATGAATATTTTCGAATAATTACTTTATTAAGCTTTCTATATATTTTACATAAATCATTTCTGTAAAATGATTTTTATTAATATATAATGAGTATTAAAAAATATGAACGAAAGTATAAAGAAATATAGCATATAAAATCATAAAAAACAGGCAAGAAGTAATTTTTATTCGAATTTGATTTTTTAAAGATATATTAGAATTAACTTTGTAATATAATGTATATATTATAATACAATAGATACCTACGTACCGTTTTCTCATTCCAAAAGTAAAGCTCAAAAAATTAAGCTTTTCAAAAAAGGAGAAATCACTTATCGATTAATCAAATAATATTGCGGTAAAAAGAATTTATTTTTAACGTCAAATGTCATTTTTGTGACACAATCCTTTTTTTGTTTTACAATCCTTCAAAAAATACCACTCGTTTTGAATCTTGACAATTTTTTATGAAGTGTAGTTAGTTCACTTTTAATAATTGAAAGGATAGTGTTTATTTAACTCATTTATGGTAACATTTTGTAAAGCACTTTATTTGAAATGTATTTCACGTTTGAAATACGAAAGAGATATTCATATTTCATATTATATATATATATATACTTATTCATGTAATATTAACAATAAAAACTAAAACGATGTTATTAAGTTACTTCATTTTCCGAATTTTTTATTATTATATTACAAATTATGTTAAGAAATATTTCTGTGTACATAATTTTACTCGATGCATCTGCTGGTATATGTTGATAAGAGTTACATAAGAAAGTTTCGTGACGAAAATGCAAGTGTAAATATACCGCAACGATGAAATCACATAAAGAAACGTTTCATTCAATTCCGGGCGATACCTATCGATCGAATTAAAAATCGAGTCGAGCCGTTTGCGCCTGTCAACGACTCTTTCCACTAAATATTTCGGAACAAATCATTGAGAATTTTTTGTATTGCCACGAATTTAAATTCAATTGTGTGTTTCCACACGTATAAATACTACCGTATCAACAAACCATGTTACTCATATTTATTGATAGTTATGGATTCACAAAATAAAAAAGTATGTTAATAGTACATTTGTTATGACATTTGTGGAGAATAAAAGTCTCTATTAATATCTATTAATTATATATAATAATAATAATAATAATAATAACAATAATAATAAATTAAAAATAATAATGATATTAATAATAAAGAAACAATATGAATGTGATATAAAATCATTTTGTTACCATGTTTCTTGTTTCAATATAATTTTCATGATATACTAATATTGAGAGATAAATATATTTAGTATTTGCGACTACAATTGTATGATAAAATAATTATGATTACAAGTTTCATCTATTATTGTTATAATATTATATAATAACTATAATTACATTTATATAACTCTATCACAAAAATATATGTATAATTGACATTACGATTATAAATTAAAGTTAAATTATGATAAGTGCAAGCATTTTTCTTTCAGTGTATTAGAATATTAAGATAATTAAAATATTTGCAGTCGTCATTGAATGATATGCATCAACGACTAAATAAATGATAAAGTTTATCACGACACAAAGTCTAGGATTGAGAGATTTCCGTCGTCGATAGGTCATGCGGCATGCCTAAATCATCCCTCCGACGGCACTAGAAAGCGCATCCGTTCGCGCACGATCTCCTTTCGCCGTGAATTCCGAGACACTCGATGCATCGTGGGCGCGATGCAGATTAGGAAAGTACGCCGGAGGTGCAACGATATATTGGCAATAAACCGACGCCTGGCGCATCGAGCCGGGGATAAATTATTGTTGGAGGGAGGAACAGGTCCGCTGCACGTCTCGGCAATTCCATCGTTACATCGCGTTGCAGTGCAATTATATAATGCGGACGGAAAAGCTCATGCTGATTACGCGAAAAGTATCGTCGACGAGTCATTCCTGATACTGTCAATCTTCCATCATATTATATTTCTGCCCTGATCTCATTAAACCACGATAGATTCAACGCGTCAACTATTGTGAATGTAACTATTGTCTCGTAAATTCTGTAATTGGTGTGAAATGTATCTCAACAATGAGATTTTACGCTGCAGATTTTTTTATAATCTGTAATATAACTTCATCGTCTATTACAGACGTTAAATGTAATTAAATGTAATTTAATTTGATAAAAGAGTAAACTTAATTCAAACTTGTGACCTAATTGCTCCAAATTAACTTTTGTTGTACTTGGTATAACAATAAAAGCATTAAAATTGTGATTTTGAATGATATATGTATCTGGGGCATTCTATTTTTTTATTCTAAACAATTATTCAGCGCTACACTTCACGTTTTATCGTCGAGGAATTACGAGTGTCACGTGAGCGTAATATTTTTATGATCGCACGATCTAAAATTATATCGCGTTAATAAATCCAGCGATGAATCAGGATTAGAACAAAGAACCCGAGGCACGTATATACATATATATATATATATATATATACGTGTCATAATTCAATAAAACTATCAATAAAAAGAGGTTCCGTCTTCGTTCTACACAAATGTCGATGGCGCGTCTTGTAGCCGTTTATAAAACACACCGGCGCGGCGACGTTATTGATTTTCTAGCGGCGGACTGCTTTCTTCTCCGATTCTTGCTCCTTCTGGTCTTTGCGCTCACGTGCGATTCATTTCCCTCGACGGGGCACGGCGAAATTATAAACGAAACGACGGAATCTCGTGACCTCACTTTCGTGCGGAGCATCGATCGGGTCGGGTACGATGGCGACGACGACGACGGCCGCTTCGTCGGCCCGCTCGTTCCTGCTCGTTTCCGTTTGCGAAAATGTGGATTAGACGAGTCTTGGTGAGAACTTGTGTCTGATCGGTGTTAATCTGAGATCGGTGTAGATCTGAGAGAAATTATTCCATTTTATAAAAAAGTATAAAGTCAACAGGTCGTATATACACTTTGGAGCGATAAACAATTATATATATTGTTTATATAATTTATCATATTATTTATATTAACTGTTTAATTATACTTTGAAGAATATCATAGAAAATAAATATTTATTTTATATATTTTAACTAATTAAGATTTTCCTCCTATAGAGATTATATGCATGTGAACACATGTATTATTTCTATCGATTAAAAAAATTATTGTATATTAATTAGTTATATATGTGTGTGTATATATATATATATATATATATATATATATATAAAATTGATTAATGTACAATTAATTTAATAATATGAAACAAAAAAATAATAAATCACAATTACTATAATAATTTTGCAAGATCTTCTCAGTCATGCTACAAAGAAATGTTTCTGCGCTAGCTTTATACATTTTTTAATAATTGATTTGTTAATGTATTGTCAATTCTCTCCCTTCACGTTTGTCTTTGGGCCATAAGCATAACATATTAATTCCATATATGTGACACTATAATTTTAAAGGCGTCTTCTTTGGCGCGATCGATCTTACTCCTTAAAAAATATGATAATTATAAATATGTCATAAAGGGTATATATCGACTCCTCGCAGATAATCATTTAATGAAATAATTATATTTGTAAAATAGATGAAATTTTGTAAAAAATTTATTTATGAAGAAAAGAAATTATTATATAATGAAATTTTAAAGAAAAGAATATAATAAATTTATTTCAATATATTGATAAATTAAATTGTAATCTCCACCAATATTCAAATACAAAATAAAGTTTCAGTATAAAATCGAATTTCCGTTGATACTATCTACTATTTTCTGTACTGTAAACTGTTTTCTATATTGCAAACGTTACGTTATATATTTGATGTATCGACAAATAAAATCACCACGTATTGATAAAAAAAATTGAAAGGAAAATATTTCGTAAAAACAAAAAAGTAATTAACAAAAAGAAATTTTGCGCATAGCGAATATATCTAAAAAAATATGTAATAAAAGAGTAAGCTTTATTTCAATTTCCAAGCAAGAGACAAATGGTTTAAGTTTAAACCAAAGTTGATTTTCTTGTAAAGCAAAATAAAAATCAAAATACGAAACCAGAGCATCGTTACTGCTTGAGATCGAGCTATCCCTGGAAGTAACATTTATTATCTGCTGTATCAGTTGCTTGCTCTATTGCAAACGAAGGAATGACCACACGAGAGGAAGAAAACGAGATGGTATTCTCGGTGTTTCCGGGATCTCCTCGCCAAGGAAAATCGAACGGGCGCGCACAAACCGCAAGTAAACAAAGTGAGGAAAAGTGACCGTCCGTTTCTTTTTGCGAGCGCATTTCCAGTTTCGTTGGACACACGTTGTTGCAACGTACGAGGAAGAAAGGAAGAACTTTGCGAAATCACCTCAGGTGCATCTTGGCGACATCGTTGTTGAAAACTACAAGGCTTAGTTTATCGCTTCATCTTCTCTAGATCGTAACAAAGAAATACGAACGACTTGGGTTTGTTACAAGTTGGTAATATCAGCGAAGCGAAACATGAAGAAAAATATAATGATATGGCGATGTGAACGTTATCTTTTGGAAGATAATGTTCGTGTTTGGAAATAATAAGGGAAATTTTTTTATTGCGCAGAGGATAGCATTGGCTAGAATTTCAAAGTTTTAATGTTTAAATATCAACTGATTGGATTTATGTTTTTCAGTCAAAATTAATGAATTATTAAAAAATATATATATAATTATATATAAATATATAATTTTATTTTTAAATGTGCAGAAGTGTTTTAAATGATAATAATAACTAATTTATTACAAAATAAATTTAGTTTTTAAATTTTTACTAAAATATACGTTGCAATTATTTATATATCCATATTTTAACATAAGTTAATGTTATATTTTAATGATATTGTAAATAATAACAATCAATAATCAATATATAACATATCATAACATCAAGAATGTGAACTTTTAATAAAAAATATGTAATAAGTTACTTGTTTTAAAATAATTGTGTGTTATATAATTGATACTTTTCATTATCTGAGATAGTATCTCGACGCTAAGACATTTGTATTACTTTACTTGATACTTTATTGCATTTTATGCAAAATAAATGATATATTTTTTTAGTTAAATGTAAAAATATGAAGAATGTAAATGTAAATACGTACATATATTGACAGATATGTATGAATCGCATAATATTTGAATGAAAGCTTCGACTGTTGATTTACTCAATTTTCAAGCAAATTGAATAACGGTATAAATTATTTTGCAAAATATTCATGTACTTTATATAACTGATTATTAATCATGCTCGAATTATTGTGTTTGTTTTTGCAGCTTAAAATTGGAGCTGCTTGAAACAACACAATAAAATATGTACTTTGAATTGTATTATTGTATTAGAAACAATTTTTAGTCTTATGTGAAATTATTAGTTGACTATATACGCCCCTAAAAAAATATTTTATATTAATAATAAATATGTTTTGTTTGAAAAGATTTGATTTCTTACGTCTTAATTCTTTCCGTAAAAAACATAATTGCAAACTAAATTCATAATTATATATTATGTAATAAACTGTGAAAGCTATTTGTAAGAAATGGACTGATTCATATTGACAAATTCTTTGAAGTCACGATCAATGAAATATATTGGAAATGCGCTGGTATACCAGCTGCACCGGATGTAACGTACTACTAGAATACTAGATGCATCAAAGCGGATCCATGGTGAATTTCACACTCGGGAAAATCGTTCTGACAAGTGACGGACGAATTTGCGAAGTCAAAACAAGGCGAAGTACAGGAAATCAAACAGATACATCGTAACGGATCGGCTTCAGGCGAATCGTTTGCGAAATGAAGCTAGTAATGGCTGTCAACTGCAAAATCTTGTTTTCACGAACATGGTTCAAGAGGATAAGAACAGACCGGTTGAGAAACCGCTTGCTCGCTCTGATTTAAGACGGAAGTTCTGTCCTTTACCGTCATGTCATTGTTATCCTTGGAGTTTGTAACTGGAGTGCGTCAGAAATACACAGAGCGGCTGAGGGCTGAAGGATTGTAGAATCTGTGTAGAATTAGAGTATTTACAACAAAACTTAAGTAATAATACTAATAATACTTTATAATGATGGTACTTCTAATTAATGACAGTCTGATGTAAACTTATACTTTTGAGAGAAGGTATCTCTGGTATGTTTTGATTTTACTTCAACTTTAAATAACTTTATCAGATAATTATAATTAGAACAATTATTATAAAAATAACATAATAATTATAGCAAGATTTTCTACTAAAATAAAATTCTAAAAACAATTTTTTTTCTTTTTGAAAGAAAGAAAAGTTTGTTTCTCCTTTATATTTGAGTCTACGTATTTAAATATTATAAAACTTTTACACTTTACATAAAAACCAGATTTTTTTTTTATTACGTTCAATTATGACTCGTGAACCAATGAGATCGACAAAGTAAGTTTGTCTCTTAATACATCACGATAGAGAGAATAGCGATATTCGAGCACTACCGCGTCCCTTTGAGTTTGCGAAACATCTCGACGATTTAATCGTTGCTTCAACGTTACTGTCTTTCTGTACGTCCGCGATGCCGCTGATGCACCGCTGACGCACTTTGCTGAGTTTAACTCCGCGCCGAGTCATGACGACATAGGAACTTTCGACTTAACTCAGTCTCGACGCGGTATTCGGTTGCCATCGTTTGTCGGGGCACATCCGCGAAAACAGGATTTTCGCGCTAAGCGCAATTACGCGCTTCAACTTGTGAGAGTGTAGCGGCGGTTTCCTCGGTACAAAACCGCTTCCTTCTCGTTATCTAAATAAATATTTAAATCGAAAGTAGCTAACTTAAGCCTTTTTTTATTGCAATATGTAGTAAAGATATCCAAATTATTTACAAATTTATTAAAAATGCATGAACACGCAGAACAGGAAATTATTTTATTTTGCTTCTAAAAGTCACAAATTTTTAAAATTTTAGCTATCACAAAAAAAGAAAATTGTTATAAAGCTAGCTACACTTAAGCCTTTATACTTGAATAACTTTTTAACGTTATTGAATTAAATTATGGAAAAATATTATTTATATTTTAGTAACTTCTCTTTAGTAAATTCTCTTTTTTTTTTGTTACACAAATTAATTTGATATGAAGTCTTGAAAAAAAGTGGCTCAATTTTCATTCTTTAAGATTTCACTTTTTAGAGTGAGATTTATTCTAAAAGTTTTAAAGATTAATGTATCCTTATAGCATAATAAATAGAAATGAATGCCATAATGATAATTGCGTTTAGCAGAATAACTGTATACATTTCAAGTAATTAATAAAAAGATCAAAACTCCGTTTGCTGATTAATTTAAAATTGCATATTTCTTTTTTTTCTAAACTGCATTGTACGTAGTAAAATCTAGTTCTCTGTTATATATGTAGATAATTCCTGATTAGACGCATTACTTTCAAATTAGAGATACTCTTTTTAATGTCAAGAAGTTTATATGATATTTTATAAAACTTTAATTATTAATATTTAATCATATTTTCTTTAAATGAATATATTGTTTTAATGTGCTTTAATATTTTAATGATATTTTACTTTGAATATTGATATTATATTGCTCTGAGTTTGAACGACACGCTTCGTTGAAATTTATCTCTGAAGTTTCTTGAAAAATATCTCAATTTACCCACTGCTAATGAGCAAACTTTTATTTTTAATAAAGAGGATTATCTAGATAAAAAATGCAAATTGTTTACAGAAGTAGAGTCTCTTGCTTAATTTATTTTTTACATTTACTCAATTCTTATAAAAATATTTGCCAATATTTTATTTATTAAAGGTCAAAATTTATTTAAAAGACGATAGTCAAAGTTTACCTTATTTCGGTTTCTATACGTCATAACTTATTTTATACCTCATAACTTATTTTAAAAGTCCTGACACAATAGATTAGAAACTGATCTTTTAAAATGTGCACTATTCATTTTGTTCTTCATTACCTGTTCGATTTTTGTCCCGTGCAACATTTCAGAAAATGATTATTTATTTCAGAGACTTTTTTTTTCAAAATCATTTTAGGAATTAATTCTACATAGATGTAAGATTTAAAAAAAAATGTAATTTTTTAAAAATCAAACTTTTTATCTTTCCTCCCAATGAGATAAATTCTTTAAATAAGTATATTATATACAAGTTACGTATAATTTTAATTTTTAAATATTAAAAATTTTTGAACTTCAAAAATTAAAAAAAATTAGTTTAACATTATTGTATAATGTTAAACGCGATTTATAAAATCATAATTGATAAAGCTATTTATGGCCATTATACCTATATTGCTAAATGATTAATATAAATAAATAACATTTAAAATAATATATTATTAATGCATTGATAATATGGTTGAGAGAAATTAATTATAAAAATTAACAGATAGAGCAAATTAAATCCTTTTAAATTATATTACTTATTATTGTGTTAGTTATTCATTATTTAGTGGAAATTATTGATAGAAATTATTTATATTTCGGAAAACAACAAAAGAAATGGAAATTTTTTTGCAAATGAAAAACGCGTAAAAACTTTCAGATTATAAAATAATTAACCTGACACCCACATATACGCACATATATACACAAATTGCCATTGTGTCGCTCACTAATTAACGAGAACTTGTGAAAGGCGATTGTTCTTAGATACTAAACTTACGATAACATTCAGATTTTACAATCTTAAAAGAATGTTTTAATTAACGACTATTTCTACATCACAATAAGGAAAACAATTTATTTTTTTTATTTACCTCAGTTAGTTAGCTATTATTCTAATTAATAATTTTTTTATATGTTTATTATTCCATGTTACGAGTCGCAAAAGTGACAATTAATTTTATTTTTTAATCTTTTTAATTTATTTCATTACCATTTCATAAATAATGAAACGCCTGTTTAAAATCTAAAACAAAATGTAAAAAAAATCTTCTTTAATATATTATTCTGTTTCTTACTAGCAAAATACGATTAAATATCAACAAAGACCAGCAATATCAAATATTGCGGCTGAACAAATGCCTGTTCGACACACGTCAATATTTATTTGGCATTGTTTACTTATCGTTCCACTTTCAAGCCGCAAAAGTGCGATATTGTATCGTTTCTACTCTTAAATTTGCCAATAGTTGTACATTTTATTGTGAAATCGTAGTGAAGAACAATTTACGTAAAAATAGTAACAACTGTGCAATTTTTATAAAAATTTAATATTTTCAAAGTTCAATAAAACGTAAACTTCTGGCTTTGTGACATTTAATATTTCTTAAGTTACGTTTTACAAGCTATGTATGTACGCTATATAAGAGAAAAACGTTTCCATTTTATCTATTTTTATACTCCAAAGAATTACCTTTAACTTCACTAATGACGTAACGATCTCGTCACTTTGAAAAAACGTGAAGTAAGAATTTTAAGATGTGATTGCTTTCTTTTTCGTTTCTCCCTTTTTCCAGTTACATTGTTTATTTCAAACTCCGGAAGTCAAGACAATGCAACTGTATTTTGTTTGAGCGCGATTTAAAAGAAAAGTATCAAATTACAGAAATGACGAACGGCCAATCGTTGTATTCTTTATTTTCCACGCTAATTAGCAGGCTGAAGTAGATATTCCAAAACCGATCCATATTTTATGCGAGTCGGCGGCAACCATTTAAATCCGCCATTGGTGGGCGACTGGTTGCAATAATTACGACGCTTGGAGGTTTCGACTTGATAAAGGGCATCAGTAAAGAGAACCTATGTGAAAGGCATTCATAATTTCGGATGGTAATCGAGAGGCATCCATCTTCAAAGGGACATATGCATATGTCAAATGCAATCTCGATTGAAATATGTTCAATCATTAACCTTTTAATACTATTTTGAATATACAAAGCGTGGAAGAGCTTTTGCCAAAATATATTATATCTTCATATTTATATTAGGTAAAAGCATTGACAGAAAAAGTATCGAAAGTATCTGGATTAATAAGATTTAAATTGAAAAATATACACTAATTATACAATTAAATGTTCCCACTAAAGCGAATTACCTGTTTCCACGTTTCAAAAACAATAATTTGGTAAAATAGAACTAGAAATTCATTCTGTAACATTCCGTAATACAGTAAACAAAAATAGACAATTATTTCTTTGCTAAATTTCTACATTAAATATTACTCCAAAAATGTTTTTTCTCACATTTCTTAAGATTTATTTACAACATCCCGTGAGGCTTGAATCTGCACGGTATTCAACCCAAACGCGATTCAATGAGTTCGTACTGTTAGTTTTATAATCAAACCGCGCATCCTATTACGTTTTACACCGGCAGCTGCTGCGCGGAGTGCGTAATGGTGCTTAGCCGGAAATCCTGTTTTCGCGGATCCGAGTCGGCGAAGATGGCGTCGAAAGTCAGCTACCAGGCTGGCTGACTTAAGTCGAAAGTTCGCCGCCGGTGGCCCCGTCACTGTTTTCCTTGGTAGGAGTTTAACTCGGCGGAGTGCATCAGAAGTGCGTCGGTGCATAAGGAACGAGAGGAAGCCGGCGAGCGGTAGCGGCATTAACGCTGCATACTTGCGCGCTAATCCGACTGTTATCCCCCAGACTTAGACAGGGGACGATCGACCCTCGAACCATCTCTACTTGTCGCATCCCGTCCTTCTGCCATTTTGTCCAAACTCAACTCTTAACGAATGCTCACTCTGATTAGTACGTCTTATTTTCCGAATATATTTCCAAAACTCTTTGCAGTCGAGATATTTAAAGAAGATAAATTACGAAAGTAATTTGTGAGTCATCTTTGACTGTACTTTTAATACAGATAGTTTAAAAGAAGAGATTATGCATTTAAGAGAATTTTATCTTTTTCGTTGAACAAAACTGAATATGTAAGGACAAGTACATATAGGAAAAACCGGGACTTGTTGACATAGTTTTCACAAATTCAAATATTATTCATATTTTTTAAACAATTAATTACTATGTTTATTAAAATGTAATATGACAGAGAGAACCTTTCTCTACATTTTCATATTAGTAATAGTTTTATACACTGCAGCTCCTTCGCAATAGATGAAATACAAACATGGTATATTGTAGTCATCTTGCTTCAATTACGTTGGATAAATTAACATCATATCACGGTGTAAGTTTTGCCTCTATAATAAACTTTATATTAAATTAATGAAAACGTAATAGAAAAATAATAGGAATAACAATCATATGTACTTCGATCTTAGTAAAAATTATACTTTTCAATGTTAATTTTGTAATAATCAAAGAGAGTAAAATGTTATCACAGAAAAACAAATATAAATTATTTTAGTTTTATCTTATTTTAATATAAAAATATTAAATATAAAATGTTTTGTTAAAGTTAAGTTGTATTTAAATGTTCATATGTGCGATAATCGTCCTTGAATCAGATTTTTCTCTTTTTCTATTATTTGATTTAAATGAAATTTAGGAAAAAGTATCTATGTTATAAAAGAAATATTTTGCGGTAACTTTTCCATTCTTGTTCTTTTTATCATAAATATATAAATAAAATGCAATGTCAACGATGTCTTCGGTTTTCTCTAATTTTAAAAAACTTGCGGCTATTCTAGATAAAGTTATTGGTCATTCGACAATTAAAAGTTTGTAGATACGGATCTGTTTATCTAGAAAATTATCACTGATTACACGGACTATTTACATTTAACAAACATTGCACAACATTGAGAAGATTCTCTCATACAATTTTCCGCTTCTTCGAAACTAGAAATGCGAAAATAAATATCTTCGTTCAGAAGAGATCGGTGACGCGGAGATCGGGGGAGAAGTTTCATAACTTAATGTTTCTCCTCTCTTGCGAAGATCATCTCCGCTTGCGACGGGAGGAGAAGAGGCGAGAGAAGAGCCGGCTGCTGTTTCCGCACGTTACGTGTCTTGACCATAGAAACGGTACAATGGCCCCCGCCAAACAACCAGTCGTAACTCGCGAGTAGATAAAAGATAACATCCTCTTCTTTCTCTTTCTTCCTGGGACTTCCTTTCTTCTATAACTACTTCCTTGCCTTGGCTGTCCTCCTGCCTCTCTATCCCTGAAACGTGCTTAGAGAAGCGGTCCTCTGGAAACTGACGACGTGTCGTTGATTATTTCACCTAACACGCATCCTTGTGTTGCTGTTTCTTTGTTTCCTTCGTTCGCTTGTTCCGGCAATGTGATTATTTGTAAACGGAACTTTTGTTAGATAAATTATCAATAACAGAGAAATGTTTTTGAGATGTTTTTGAATAGTAATTAGGTATTTTCTATTATTCATTTATTTAATTATAAAGATATTAGAACGACTATCAATTACATCATTAAAATATTTTATTAGAAAAATATTTATTTTCTGACATTTCTGTTCATCACGTTTATGTTATTGGCCATAATATATACAGCTCT
The DNA here is from genome assembly GCF_000143395.1 of Atta cephalotes. Lineage (NCBI taxonomy): Eukaryota > Metazoa > Arthropoda > Insecta > Hymenoptera > Formicidae > Atta > Atta cephalotes. The sequence continues at coordinate 1,125,000 of NW_012130111.1, read as the reverse complement.
TTTATAAGAAATATTAATTATAATGAGCTCTGCGAACGTATTGTAATATTAATCTTGCTGAGAATTAAAAGATTCAAAATTTCTTTCGCTACCCTTTTTTTCAGTCATCAAATCTTTATTTTCCGTACAATCTAAGATGAAAGAAAGTCGACGCCTAACAACCAAGAAATACCCTTTTTTACTCAAAGTTCGTCTTCGAGAGAGTCAGCGATGTATTATAAGAGTATCTAGCGCGATGGCTTCAGGCTACGAGAACGAAACTCTCTTGCTGAAATTTTAAACTAGCACGACTTTGTGCCTCGTAAACTTTGCAGATCCTGGAAAATTTCGTCCCTTTGTGCTGGAGAAGCTGACGCCAAAACCTCGTACCACCTTATTTCAAATCTAAATCTAATAATAATAGTTCCTAATCAGGTACTCTCACGTACTTACATTTTTCTACAGATAACATGATAATTTATCCTTTTACACTTAATATCAAATTATTAGATGTAATAAATACTCATATTTATAAATAGATTTAATGTTCGCGATTTTTATCTATTCCGTTCTTAGAGAATGGCTGAGATTAAAAATTATATATAAAAAAATATATAAAAATTTTATATTTTTTTATAAGCAATTATAAGCTATAAGCAATAAATAATAATAATTGTATTTCAGTAACAAAATAGCAGTTTATATCTTATATGCAAATGTGATTTTTTAATTCATAGCTATTTATTAATACTAATTGTATAAACTGACTGAAATAGTGCAATAATTTTTCTCCTTGCACTTCTTTAGCAGTATAATCATTATTTTAAAGTTATTTAGGCTGTGTTCGCTTTGGTGCTCATAACGCTTTAAGCGTTTCATCCTTGTTGTTTATTAAATATTAAACAAGAACAACTGATGCTCACACAAACGCTGTAAACACCAAAGCGAACGTAGCTTTAAAATTATGCTTCAATAAATTCTATGTTTAGAAGACTCAGTAAATTAAATCTTAAATGAAGTACTTAAATAATGTGTTTACTTTATTCGTAAATTTTATCGGGTGACATATTTGCAATCACGAGTGGGAAATCGTTGCTGTGGCTTATATCGACGATACGTACATTCTATATGTCTTAAAGCACATTGCTCGATAGCCGGGGGCATGAAAACGTGTGACGGAGAAGAATTCGAGGGCACTCTGCCGCGCCGGTGGACTTTGTAAGTCAAACTGAATTCGTGCACTTGCATTTTCCACACTTTATGCCCTACGCGCGTTCCAAACGTACCGCAAAGAAGGTACTACAGAGAAGGAACACCGACGTGCAAAATATTCATAGCTCTAGAAATTGCAATGACTGTCCTCCTTTATCTTCATAGAAATATGTAATTGTGTTCAAATGAACATAATTCTTCATATTAGCTAACTTAATCGAAATTTAGATTTGCGCAAAATATTATTTTAAAATAAACGAGTATTTTTCATACAATATTTCGGTACGAATTTTGGAATGTTTTGAAAAAAAAAAAAAGATAAATAAACACAAGAGAATAATTGTACACATTTATTCAGAAGAATATATGTAGAAAATAATTGGTACCACAATGCGAGCTTGCAACAAATAACAATGAGATATAAATATCCTCGCGAAGCAAACCGATTCTGTAATAATTTTACTTATTGTATGCCTTATAAAAATATTTTTTATTGATTTTTATGAATAATGCTTTGATATTGATTTAAAAAAGTGCTTCTCGTAAACAAACCCAATTCATGAGATGGCTATATGTCGTCTAAAAGCAAGCGAGCACGTCGTGCAATAGGTTTCTTTACCCAGTTACAGGCATCTCCGATAAACTTGTGCTGTCGTTTGCGAGAAACGACCGCGATGAAAACTTGATTCCCGTTTAGTCACATGCAATGTCACAGTCAATGACGTAATTCGTAGTATCAGCGCAGTAAAGTCGCACGAAGGAAAACTGTTGTACATAACAATGAAAATCGTAGGGTGCTTGATTCATAGCATGATCGATAAAAATTTGTGTCGTAAAAATAATCCACCAATAGGAACAATAGAGACCATAACGGGCCGACTTTTATCGGAGCTTAAAGTTTGAACCTCGGCACGACGGGACCAAAATCGTCGGGTTTCATCAGCCGCAAAACTTTAAGCTAGATTAAATTTTACATTATCGCTCCACCTGAGAATTATACAGAGATAAAGGCGTGCTGTCAGTGAGATAGGAACTTTATAAATCGGTTTGAGGTTTCTCTCAAAAGTAAAGGGAGAAGACTGGAATATAGCGTATCGCGAAAAGTCTTGAATAGAATTTTCTTCTTCGCAGAAATAGGAAATGACAGTGATACATGATAATGTGAATTTGTTTGTATTCATTTAATATATATTATTTATATTTGCGTTATTTTGATGCTGTACATGTCATAGTATATAATGAAAACGGTGTTACAAATAATTCATTGTAGTACAACCCTTTTAACGACAGTTCGATATCATTACTGTAACTCATTTAGAGTTACAGAATCGGAGTACAAATAGGAAATCGACATTATTCAAAATGTCATTAAAGACATCATTTTGATGTTAAAATAATAACAAAATAATGTCGATTTCCTTGATGTCTATAATGATATTTTGATGTTAAAATAACGTTAAAAAGACGGCAAACATTAGCGACAATTCCAAATCATACATTTTAAATAATTTTCTTCTATAAATAAACGAAGAGATCGTGGATTATTACGGATTAATATATATAACTCTAGCGAGTTTTCAATCCAGAGATATATTCGTAAATAGCGAAACTGTTTGTAAATAGCAAAAACAGGCTGTTATAAAAGAAACATCTCTTTGGCTGGAACCGGAATTCTGCTTGCAAATTCCTCACGTGCCCTCTACAAGGGCACGCGTTTCGCGCGATAAAGCTCGTCTCATAGCGAACGACACACGATGAGTGCAGTTGCGGCAGATTCGCGAGCATGCCTTTCGCGAGCATGCCGACCAGAAGGTTTTCCCGTAGTCACGAATTTATGCGACAAACGGGTTTTCTCGCACCTCTTTGCTGCGAACTCGAACTTACATTATGCACCGCAACGTAAAACTGTAAAAAGGTAACGACGATCAGATGGGAACACATTCGTATGTTAATATTCAGAGATTTACGGACACATCGCTGATGCAATGATGCAATCACATCAATAGCCTATATAGAAAAATGGTTCTATCAATATGATCTGTAATATACTGTAAAAATTAAAATATTAATTTTAATTTACAGTTGTATATTGGACTTTCTGAGAGATGCAAAAATGTTAAAATTAACATTTTTGTGTTAATTTAACATTTTTGCATGTCTTAGAAAGTTCACTACACGACTGTAAGTTAAAATTAACATTTTTTTTTTGCAATGTAATGTCATGATATATTACACAACAATTTATACATACACATTTAAAAAGATATTTACATATGAGTACTCTGTTCACATGTTATTAAAATAGTATTTTTCTTTATCTTAACAATTCGACATTTTGTTGATTTTTGATTTTTTTGGGATTTTATTTTACTATACTTACAAGAGAAAAAATGTTTTTTTTTAAATTGAAAAATATTAAACTTCAAAGAGTTAAGAAAAACGTTGAGCGTTGAATAGCCTCGTGTGTATGCATCGCATCGTGCTGCATTTCTGATACGATCAAGAAAGCTCCAGGAGGCGCGATATGAATTCGTATGAATACATCTGTGGTGAAATCGCAAGCGAACGGTATGAATGAATGGAGAATTCCGCTCCATAGAAATTCAACGCGCGTGCACGCGCTCGCGTTATGCGCGATCGATCTTGAAGGTAGATCGAGAGCAACGAGGCGAGCGACATAAAGCGAATAGCATAAACGAAAAGCAGAAGTGAACGAACCCGAAGCAGAAGTAAACGATGTAAACTAGCGGCATAAAAAATATTAGGGACATTCTTACATATCACAGCGAGATATGTATATTATAAATCTATTTGTGGAATTGTTATTAAGAATTTTTGTATCTCTGGACATATAAACAGTAAGATGAAAATAAGGAAAGTTTATCAGATTTGTTATTAATTATTCGGATCAGTAGTATCTAAAAATATATGAGTTTCAATTGGCGTTTAATTATAATCGCGCAAAAGAGATCGCAGTTAAACGGTCGGTGAAGTAGAAGAATTCTTCCTTGCGCAAGAAGATCCAATGATTTCTTAAATTCAAAAATTGATTTTACTGTAACGTTTTACTAACGTTCTAAGAATATGAATTAGTGCAATTATATTATTATAAAAATGTATATCCTAGAATTATTTTTCATTTATTTCTACAAAATAAATATAAATAATAGATATAAACGTTGTGTAAAATATTACGCAATATTCAGATTTTTAAAATATTAATTTCAATTTTTATTTTAAAAACATTTTAAATTTGTGTAAATTTCTTATCCGCAGTTTAGTTGCATAATTTTGATACTCTTAAAATCTTTAATTAGTTTCGCCATATCACGACGTGTTGTTTGTACAGTAATTTGACATAAAATATAAAATTAGAAAAATATTTTTCCTGTATCGAGTATTGCTCAATATTGTTAATTTTACGTTCGTTGAATAATATAGAATGTATTCTCAATATAATCAGGAATTTGTGATAGAAAATTAAATTTAGATGTTGGATGATTGGTACGCAGGATTGTAATAATACGATTGTATATATTCCTATCGGTATAACGTTATTATTGATAAAACTAGAAAACGAATAATGGTACATTGCAAAAATACAATATAAAGTACAATGGAAAAGAGTATTGGTTGATTAATTAAATCAAATAGCGATAATTCAATATGTATTGCAGATATATACATATAATAAAATACTCTCTTCTACAATTGGACCGTTATTTGAAAAGCTAAAAAATTATCGAAAATGTGAAAATAGATTGAATAATGATTTGCATATTATAACGATGCGTCTTTATATTTATTTAATTAAAGAAAAAAAGATCATTTTCTATAAAATTATTACTAGTATACACAAGTTGTAAATTTTACATACGAAAAACAGATTTTCGCGTTATAAATGACAAATATGGTGTGATTTTGATTTCGGATGACAGCTTGATTTACATGTAACGTCAAATTATCATTTTGAACAATATGTATGTATATCAAATATTATATCGTGCATTGAAAACCTGTCATTCCGATTGAATTGTTACTGCATCGCGATGAATCAAATTTTTCATCACAATTGGCACAGTCACCAAATTTGCGTTTCTGCGCTTTTGAACAAATTTGACTTTAGCTATCTATTGTCTAATCGGAATCAGAAAACATAGACTTCAAAAATTTTTAAGAAAGCTTAAAGTCAGAAATTTGTAGACGAGCAAAAGTGAAGCAAAACAATTTTTTTATCTGTTTATCCTAATAAAATTTTTGTAAATAAAAATAAAAAGATTGATGTCTCAATTTCTAATAAAATTTGAGATATACTTCTTTATAATATATATTTTTTCTTTATTTTGATAAAATTCTTTATTTTGTTAATCTTGTCGCTTTATTCTTAAAATTAAAGGATTATAAATAGTAAAAATATTTCTGTCCCGTTGAGGGAAAAAGTATCAATATTCTGTCAACATCAAAGTACCGTATTTCACGCGAGAGATCGGTTTTGCTAACCAGCCGTCCAATGCAGCGGTATATTATTTGTCTGCGGCGTGTTTTGTCCAAATTTCCAACACGATGCTGCGATCGCACAATAAAAATTGATCGCTCTAATTGCCGCGCGAAAGCATATTTTAACAAGACCTTATTGGCAGCGTTATCAGCTGCATGGTGGTAGCGTTGAGCGAATTAAAGGCGGTATTTTGCGGCCACATGGTAATCGTGTGCAGCGGACAAACGGCAATCGCACGATGAATTAATTGCATGACTTTCATCGTGGCGACGCTTAATGACGAATAAATGTGAACCGAATGCGGCGAGAAATTAATGCCGTTGGCGAAATGTAGTGTGCGTAAATCAAGTCATAATAAACGGATTGGATGATGAATCCTGTATGTAGATACAGTTTATTTAATCAATAGATAATATTTACGTTAACGCAAGCATAGAATAAGAGAATGCATACTTATTTATCATAAAATGTGGATCGTGTATGGCTTTTTCTAAAATACTGTAAAGATTAATTAGTTCCACTTTTTACTGTGTCTGCAAAAGCAATGATTATGATTACAATCATTTAATTATTGTTGCCTTCAATATATATTATTATCTTTAATATTAATTTAATTATTATTGTTAAATATTCTTTTTTAAAATTATAACAATGGATGTGTTAATAGAAAATATTTATTGATGCCTTTGAGATAATTATGTTAGCCAAAGACTATAGTCTCGTTTATGAAGCTATGTATAGATTTTTCACTTGTTTGATCACTGCTAGAAATAATATCGTTTTTTCGCGATTGACTAATATTTGTCCACTGCCTAGATCGTAAAAGTAATGACAGCGCGTTTGTTCAATTGAAATCGAATATGTTTTTTGGGTTTCCATTTGAAAGCAGCTCAACCTTCTCCAGTCCTTTCGCTTTCGTCCTTTGTGCGCGGACATTCCTTCCGGATACTTTCAATTTCGTTTATCCGTTCCAGATTTTATCCGTATCCCGAATAAAAGCGATATTACATTTTTTACTTTTCTTATTTTTACTTCTCTTATTTCTACACGAACAGTTTTCTTAATCTTAAATAAATAAAGCGTCTATTTAATGTGTCTATAATACTAAGGGATCTGTCACAAATATCTGGGACTGATTCTCCTTGAAATATTGTTGTTAAACAAAAAAGCCTAAGATTGAGTTGTTCTTTCGATAAACTTCAGCTCACTGACTTACTCTCTTACTTTCTTATGCTCTTATTCTTTTATTCTTTTGTTTATTCGGTAAGTAAATTATAACATAGGATGCGTTCCGAGTTATGCATGATGTATTGTTTTATCTTTCTTTATTATTTAATGAACAAGGATAAATGATGTTTCATGCGCTTCACGTGTAACTCGGAACGCATCCATAGTTTACCCGAAAATGGAACAATCGATCTCAAGAGATACATATTTTTTCATATTGGTCCAATTTTAGAAGATGAGCATTGTAAAATGTATAAGAATATTTATATTTGTAATTATGTTATCAAACTGCAACATTAAAATTACATACGTAAACGTTCATATATGTACACATATGTACGTTTATCTGGAGACACTGATAGTAAGTATACATAAACATGAAGATGTAAAAATAAAATCGAAGTTATATGACGAAAAATTTAAATTGGAATATAAAAAGAATAAAATATCGTATATAAAATGTATTACAATAAATAAATGTTGTGATAATTACAGCTTTTATTAATTACTTCATTATTGTTTGTCATTAATCAAATTAGATAGAGCATATAAGTTGATCTAATTATGTATACAATGATTTGAGGACACATAATTTTGATTGATACTTTTAAAATTATTATAAAGTATATCTAATTATGTTATTATTTATATTTGGTATAAAATATTGTAGATTTACTGTTTAGAAGGAAATATTTTGAAATATTCTGAGATATCGATATATATATTGAGAATCATTCACATTTATTATCTTATAACTATTAATTATATATTTCAACGAAAGTGTTTTTATAACATCAACTGTCACTTGTGTACATAATGGTCAGAATGAATACGTGCACGAAAGAGTTAATTTATGCAAATGCTACATAAACTTTCCGCCTAGCGTGTTAATTAAGATTGAGTGATCGTCGTAGCGTGTTAATTAAAGTGTTTCGTAGAGCGAATACCTGGTTGTTTGCGATGTTCTATTCGCGGGCAGTAAACGTGACATTAAAGGCGTCGCTTGGACGATTACGTTAAAAATTCTCTCCATTTATTTTAACATTATTCGTAATATTTCCGGTTTTTTTTCATAAAAGAGAAGATATCTTCAACATATAAAAAATAGAAATATCATGAAACAGAAATAAATAAAGTATAGCAACCCCTTCGTAGAATAATTGTTTCAATTAAGTCATTAATGTACCCTTAACTTATTTAAGAGAAAACAAGACAATTTTACGTGTTTTAATTTTAAATATGAAGTTTTTTTATCTTGAAAATTTCTTTACTAGGGGACGAATCATATTTACATAAATAATAATAATAAGTATAATTTATACATAAAATTTATACATAAAAATATAATTTATACATAAAAAATTTTGGCATACAATCCCGATAATTTCATTTAACTCAGATATTATTTAAGTGTATATCCTATTTGAAATAAGACTGTTTACGCATTGCAATATTATTTCGCGATAAGCAGAGTTATGAGTTACGTTTCGAATTTATTTTGTTTTCATTCTTTGAACACACATTTTTTGCGCCCAAGAGTGGTTAAGGGGCATTTCAGTCTCGAGTGAAATAAACATCGTTGCTCGATTCTCGTTGACTCGGTTTGCTCTTTATTTTCATTGGCCTGATTCCTCACACTATTTCGTTTCTTACAACGTTTTTCATTGGCAAATGCGCACTCAGTGCACTTTAAAACCATTGTACACAAATTGATATAAAGATGTACGTTTAATAAAAATATAGACACGAATTAAATCGCGAAATCCTCAATGCATTTTATTGTGGTATTTAATAAAATATATATTGAGTATTTTATTAATTAAGATATTTATATTTCTTTAACATTTAGATTAAGTTAGTGTACAACAGCTGAAACGCACCGACTCACTAAGTGTGCCTTCCAACAAGCGACACAAATGACACGGTGACACAATGGATCATTACATCCTTGTTGTTTGCCAATGTTAAACAAAGATAACATGATCACTGTGTCGCACTGTGTCGCTTGTTGGAAGGCACACTAAGACTCGCACTGTGACTCGAGAATAAAATGCCGTTTGTTTACACCTGACCCTCATCTAAGTATAGGCAGCTTTCTTTTTGGCGCTTGTAATGCCCATGTAATTATTTCATCCTTTGTTGTTTACCAAATGTTTAACAAGGACATGATGCGTTGATGAGCGTTATAAGCGTTAAATGGGACACATCATACAATCATTTCATACACTATCATTTGTATCTATAATATCTACAGCTCCGCTCGCGCAACTTGGAAAATGCACAATTGCTTACTTTATTTATTCTGATACTAATAAATTTTTCTTTACAAAACGAATTTTAATGAGTATCAGAAATATCGAATTGAGTGACGGACGATTGTCATAAAGTGTTAAGCCTAAACGCGTACTATTCAATATCTGTTTGGATCATTTCTGCTCCTTTTCAAATTGCTTGAATGACGCGAATCGTAAAATTTTTCGCTTGTTGCCTTATACTACGCTTTTGTACATATATCTTGCTTGTGTATTATACATCATATGATTTTTGAACGTAGTTGCGACAAACATTGGGGAGTGCCGGGAACGCTGAAGTGATTAGATCGCGTTAATTAACGGTTGCAATTGTGATCAGACTTGTGGCCTGCTGATTGATCCGCATTCAAACGGGCATCCAATGATGAAGCAGCCAATGGAAGCTAATCGGTTGGTGAGTGAATATGGTTATCAAATGACAACGCGAATTAAGTATATTATTAGTCACAGAAAGCATTTGTTTTAATCCTTTGGTTATCGTCTCAATATAGTATAGACTTTTCTCTAATTAACATGCTTTTTCTTCTCATATGGTAAGTGATCATTCTAAATTCATCTAATTAAATAAACTATAAAGATTATGCAATATATATTCGATTTCAGATTTCTTACGTATTATTTTTATTATTATATTATTATATTATATTATTATATTATTATTATATTAAATACTTACACCTCACCTTTGATCATTTAATCCATTAGTGGCTGCTTATGTAGAGAGAGAAATGTGTCAAATCTTTAGAAGATATAGCAATCAAGAAAGCAGTGTATCGCTAATAATGACTCCAAAGCGAATCGAAACATTCACACCGACATATGTATTATTTTTAAGTATTAAAATTATACTAGTATATAAGTTTAATTGCGCTTTAATACTTACGCTCTACTTTCATTCGCTAAAAATATTTATTATTTTAATAATATTTGATAATATTATAATATTTAATATAATATTTAATAATATTTAATAATATTTGATTTTGTGTATATTAATGTTATGTGAAAAACTCATAACGAGAAACTGTAAAGTAACAAATAAGGTGAGTCGAATAATAATGCCTAGCACTAAATAAGGCTTGCACTTTTAAATTATTACTCAAAAATGTGTCTAGATGATATGTGCTTAAAAAATGCCATAAGAAGTAAATAAAAAGGAGCAATTAAAATCAGTAACAATACGTTTGTTTATATAACAAAAATCTGTAAGCGCGTTGGGAATGAAAGTAAGTCAAGTACTACAGGGTAACTTCGCATCTATCAAATACTTAATTTATTAAATATTATTTACTATGTTTAAAGTAAACAAACTATATCAATAAAAACTTTGTACTGTCTACTATTATGAAAAAAATATTGGAAATCCGAAATATTTATATTTCATATTAAAAAATGATTTTTTGAATCCTTGTATTTTTGCCGTAGGAATGGGATATGGCCACTCATAGGAAGAGGGAGGGATATGTTCTCATAAGAAATTTAATAATGTATATTAATAAGTCATAAAATGACACAATAACTTATAAAATGCATTTATAAAATTTTATTAAGGAATAAGAATGATAAATATGTATATGAAGTAATAAATAATAATTACAATCTTTCCATATGTATTACAAGTATTATGACATGAGGTATATATTTCATGTAATGCGTTTATTGCATTTAATGCACTAAATTCAATCTGCCCATTTTGTATACTTTGGGCTAAATCCCGCCCGTAAAAATGTCGTATATCCCAAACAGGTGGGATATACAAACTAAATAAAGAATACAAGAGCAAAGTATTTGTATTTTGTTATACAACATGCTTTACTATTCCTCTACATGTATCATGAAATTATTATTTCATGTATTATGAAATAATCACTAAGTCTTTTGCACGTTCTACAGTAATCATTTCATGTAGATTATAATTTATGACGCTACTCAACACAGTGACAAATCAATTCAACTCACAATAATTTTATTAATATTAACAGTAAGAAACTGAAATCATAACACAATACTAATATAACATAAAGACATGTAACAGAGTAGTTGCGGGAAAATTACCCCCACTCCTTCTATTCTTTCTGATTACTTCTGCGACGTAAATCCCAATACGCGCGGCGTATTTGCCAGAGTTACTCTACATAATTTTGTTGCACAGCACTTTCTGTAATTCTTCAATAAAAGAGAAAAGAACATTTTGAAATCTGTATTTATTTTTGACGCATTTGGATGAATAATAAAAATACGCTCTCTGTTTAACTCGTAACTACGATTCATTACTTGTATGATTAATTGCTCGTTTGTTCATGCATAAGTATCCTCAATATCATAATTCAATGTAGTGTCAGTTACGTAGCATTGATTGTCGGTTAAAATTCGTTATGTAGCAAATTAATTCGTTGTAATTAGTCTAACGGTAATTAGATCTGTTTTTTTTCAATTAGAATTAATTGCATTAATGTGATATTCTTTTGTGATATTAAAATATCGACGCCTTGTGTGATATTGATAAAAAAAATTTTTTTAATTAATTTGTTAGATATTAATTTTTATTAAACATCAACAATAATGCATTCACTTCTTAAATTGGAGTGCTTTTTCTATTTCCTACAATAATAAAATTTAATTTATTTTTACAACTGCTGTAATATAATTTAGTAACTTCGCAGCGGAAACTTCTGTCGATAGCAACGTTTATCTTTTATGGCAGATTTTCAACATCGCACTTATTAATTTTACTTCCAAGTTCTTAATTATAAAATAACTTTATAATCGGATAATTCTTCAGTAAGGAATTTCATGTAGACGACAATCCATCAATTCATACTTTTTATTACAATATTAAAAGGCATTTACGGACGAATAATTACAAAAGAATGATGAGAATGATAATTTTTCATATTCTCCATTTGATCATTTACGTGAACGAAAATTAATGAAAATTGCAGCTTACGATATGCATTGCGCATTCGTTCACTTTTCGTTTTGCTTTAAAGGTCTGAGAACCATTCGAAATCACTCGGCTGTAACGCGAACCTCGAGAGATGTGGACGCCATAAAATCGGCGTTAATTAGCGACGGAGGTTTAATTAAACTACCTGCGGATTGCCGTTTTACAAAGCCGTACCTCGATACGATTCGATAATTTCCGTTGGGATATAGGACGCGGCCGAGTAGGATCGCATTGACTTTCTCGAAGCAATCAAATATACTTTGCCTGCTTTAATTCGTACTACATATGATGATATAATTAATTAAAACAGCGAACTCATTGTCGCAAACATCCTCAATATCGAAAGACTGTCTACAACGATTGACGATTGAAAATCGTTTTATCATTAATGTACTTTATTCTTTAACATACAATTCTTGTAACATATTACAAGAATTGTATGTTAAAGAATATTAAATGTATACTTGCTTGAGAGTGATTTTATTTGACATGAACAAACATAAAAGATTTTTTTTTATTATGATTATTAAAATTAGAAATTAACTATTAGATGCTACAATGAAACTATCATGCAATATGCGCTTGCTTCTTTGTAAATATTATATATTTATTATATATTTTATATTTTGTTTATTATATATTTGTATTATATATTTTTTAAAATAAATATATCATAAAGATATTAAAATAAATATAATAGACAATTTGACAAATTTTATGAAATTAAAAGCAGCCTGTTCCTTTTTTATAATAACTCTTCAAGATTAATATAAAATTACGTTTACATTTATGATTACACTGACAATTACAGCACGGAAATTCCGCGCGTCATGTTTCGCAAAAATTCAAATGTGCGTGGCAATCTCTAAATTCCGTTTCCTCCATGTTTCCGGCTAATTAACGTCGCTTGGCGAGTTATTGGAATGCCATATTCTCGGACATGTGAACGGACACATATTACACATTCGCATGTTTCGCGCCTATACCAGAACTGCATGAAACAGATCAGCTCAATTGAGATGTCGATGTAGTAAGTTATTCTCTGTAGTAAGATTATTATAACCAAGAATGTTCGAATTTATATTTGAGATTATTATAACCAATAAATCTTGGATAGATTTCTCTTGGCATAACATTGCAAACCTTTTAATTTTTGTTTATTGATTGCATCTAATGTACCTATATTTATTGATTTTATTATTTTATTATTTCTTCCATTATTTCATTTTGTTTAGATAATAAGTTTCTGATAAAGTATTAATAGCGTTTGAAAATTGAAATCTCGATTGATAGACACAATTTATTATGTAAATAATATAAATAAACATATTATATATATATGTGTGTGTGTGCCGCCCCCCCCCCAACACACACACACACACACACACACACACACACACAGAGAGAGAGAGAGAGAGAGAGAGAGAGAGAGAGAGAGAGAGAGAGAGAGAGAG
>NW_012130111.1:1105793-1108740 GCF_000143395.1 Atta cephalotes | reverse complement strand
ATATATATATAGATATATATACGAATTGAGTTATTTTTCAATTATGTTCGTACTATGCCATGTAAGTTAATAGTAATTTGTATAAGATTATATAATAAATAAATAACAAGAAACAAGAAGACAAATTTTCTGTTTATATTGCTACTTCACATTCTAAATTATTTAAGAAAGTTAAATAATTATATTTGTTTTTAACTTTAGAAAAGTATTGAAGTGACATTAAAAAAATTTAGTGCCTTTAGCAAAATTATTTAGTTGAGGTATTTAGCAATAATCAAATTTTGTTTATATAACAAAAAAATACCCCGCACAAATCTTATGGAAATTGAATTTCGGTCGAATTGCCTGAAAATTTAATATGTTGTAAATCTTGTCATTCTGATAAAAAGTCTCCATAAGCACGACTCCTAATGAACAGTTTGATCTCTACGAAACGTCATTTTTCGAAACGGACTAATATTATAATTTTTTATTTTCAACGACTATGATGCTATTTCTACGTCATTATTTGCACTTTTCATATTTTTAAGTAAAAAGTTATAAGAATAATATTGACCTGATTGTTTCTGACAAATTGGAGTTTTTGATTATTGTGAGTTTTGTATTACAAGATTCAATAGAAAAATGAATTTTTATTATTAAAAAAATGTAATTTTCTTACAAAAAAGAAATATTTAACTAATAAGTAATTGTTTGAGTAGTTATAAAAACAACTGTTGTGTGAAAAGTATAGCTCATCTAAAAAGAACTGTTTGTAAAAATAGTTGTGAAAACAACTTATTAAGGAGTAGCTGTGAAAAGAATTAATAGGTCGCAAAAGTTTAAGCATAATCTAATCGTGTATAAATCGGATATTCGCTGAAGCAATATTTCGACTGGCGGATAGTACTCAATGGCTGCAAATTCAACAGTTGAGTGAGCGCTGCTATTGATGTATTCCTCTAGATTTAAAATGCTGATTGGATGATGTGAAAAAATATACCAATAACAGCAAAAACTTACTCAACTGAACACAGCCATAAATAAAACGCACAATGATTTTTTGCGCACGCCCTGTAATTGTGCCCAAAATTCCGCTTCCTAAACGTGAAGCAATACAACGTTAACAACAATTAAGGATAATATTTACTTAATTGTTACTCACAAAAAAAGCTATAAAATATCAAAGTTGATAACTTGATTTTTGAGATTCAAGTTAACGCCGTGTTACTTCATGTCTCTGGCGCGGAATTTTGGGCACAATTATGGAGCGAGCGCGAAGAATCGCTGCGCGCTTTGTTTATATTGAATAGATTGTGTGCCAATCCAAAATATTGCTATTTTATTTCAGCAAACATCCGGCTTGTCAACGCGAATCTTTGTGCGCGTCCTGAGATTGTATTTGAACTTTTGCGACCTATTATTTATTATTATTATTATTAATTCCTGTATTATTATTAATTCTTTTCACGGCCACTCTTTAAATCAGTTATCTCACACTCTACAGATAATTACTCTTACAAACGCTTAATAATTACTCTTACAGATAATTCTTTTTACGATTCACAACAGTTGTTTTCATAACTAAGTTTTATAAATTACTCATATTATTAGTTCCTAACATTTAAATATTTTTTTCTTGTAAGAAAATTATATTCTTTAAATAATAAAAATTCATTTTTCTATTGAATCTTGTAATACAAAACACAATAATCAAAAGCATCTTGATTTGTTTGAAACAATCAGGTCAATGTTATCTTTATAATTTTTTATTTAAAAATATACATAGAAAGTGCAAATAATGAAGTAGGAATACACGGTCGTTGAAAATAAGAAATTGTAGTATTAGTCTTTTGAAAAATGCTTTATAGAAGTCAAACTGTTCATTACAGGGAGTCATGCTTGTGGAGATTTTTTATCAGAACGACGAGATCTACAACATATCAATGTTCAAGCAATTCGATCGAAATTTCCATAAGATTTATTATATACAGGGTCCTTTAAAAGCTTTTTATAAAATAATTTTTTTTGTATTGAATATTTGAAGAAATATTTGTAGATATTAACTAAATTAAATTTAGTTCATATTTGAAGAAATATTTGTAGATACTAACTAAATTAAATTTAGTTCACGTAAAATTACAGTTTTGCTCGATATTTTAACCAAAAACTTTTGTCCGGTGTATTTTAATTAAATTTTTGTTATTATAACAAAATTTTGATTTATGAAACAAAATATTTTTCCTATAATGTATGTGTCGATTTTTAGTAACAAGCTGTTTCTAGCTTTATTATGCAAAAATATGAAAATTTTTCACTGCATTGTCTGACTGTAATTTCCGATTATGGATTGGCTCATTTTGCTTCAGTACAAAAACAGTCGAAGGATTGTCGGCTCCATTGTGTCATCGACAATAGGATACGGCAAACTCCTCTTCTTCCATCTTGCTCTCTTTTTCCCACCTCTTTTCTTTCCTTGGCCTTTTTTCTTTCCAGTCTGCTCGCCGCGGTGCCTTTGTAACTCGCGAAAAAGTTACGTCGCTCTCTCCTAATTGAAACTGCAATCAGTCTATGCAAATAGTCCCCTGAAGGTGCATCCTTCCGTGCAAAGGGCGTGAACAGGAAAGTCGGGAAGCTGGCCAAGGTGCTCTTGTTCCTTTAAACTTTACGTACTATTCCATTAGGATGATTGCATGTGCTGTAAGCACATTGATATAAATAGTTCTCAGTTGCTTATTATAAACAGAAGGTTAAAAAGCCGCAGCAGTCATGCAAAACAATAATGACGTGTCCTTTATGCTAATTTTAATCTTCTATCCTTTCAGTTATACGTTTTACGTTTTTAAAATTTATTTATATATGTATTTATGTATTTTCTATCATACTCTTTACAAAATATAACAATGTGCACACACACACACACACACACACACACACACACACACACACACACACACACACACACACA
>NW_012130111.1:1100114-1105157 GCF_000143395.1 Atta cephalotes | reverse complement strand
CACACACACACACACACACACACACACACACACACACACACACACACACACACACACACACACAAATAATTACATGTCATATAATTAAAATTAATCAAAATATATAACTTCTTTAACTCTTCTTTAATTGCATTATCAAAATGGAAACAAAATGTAATTTCTTCTTTTTCTTACTTATATATATTTACAAAAAAGCAGTTATATCATGAAAAATGTGAAGCGACACGCAACAATAGGAGTGAGCAAAAACTCTGCTTCGACTGCAATGTGCAATCAAGGTTACCCTTCAACTGGCGACGGTAATCGAGTCTCCATCGGAGCTCGCTAATCACCAGACTTCGATTGCGATTCGTCGTTATCCCGAACGATTTGTCTGTGCGATTGCGAGTGGAAACGAGCGAGCGCGGCCACCTGTTGCTTTCGCAGCATGCGAGGAAGAAAGCTCGCGATAATTATTATGGCGAATACGCCAGCGCTCTCTCGCTTTCCTACCTTTCTTTTCATCTTTGCTATGAACAGCCCTCCTGCTGTTTACGCATTCCCTTTCATATACACTCCATTTTCCTCACCTTCCGTTTTTCCCGTCACAGTCATTCCTCCTTGAATTATTATTTCTTTCGTCCTCCTCATTTCACGGCACTATGTATGGACAAAGGATGAGCAAATGCTTCGAAAAATTCGCCACAAAAGAAAACAAGATTCTGTGAAGATATGAGATCCAATAAATGAGAAAATAATATCGTTACGCGAGCAAGAAATTAATTGCCATAAAACTTAATAAAAAGAGCAAATAAACTATTTCTATTATTACAAAAACTTTCATTACAAATATATTTTATATATCTGTAATATTAATTAACAAATTTAACATAATTATTATATTTACAAATTAATATATTAATATATAAATTTAATATATCATTCAGCATTATTAAGATCATTCTAATTGATCAGCAATTTAACAATTCGATGCTCTTACATATCTTAGAACAGTCTTAATATTAAATCTATAAGAAATTACAGCTTTCGAGTTAATTTGCAAATAATAATTATGTGAGCTTAGAAATTCTTAATTTTTTGTAAATATTCGTAATAGGATATGGAGTGAGATTTGTTTGTCTCAGAAATCTATAGTTTTTCGTAGATATTTGTAGCGAGATGTAGAGTGATGACATTGTTTGAGGGCGCAAGATTTTTTGGTTTTTCAAATAAGCGACACTACTCTACATCACTATGATTATCTATGAAAAACTAAGAATTTCTAAAATTTTGTTTCAATTTATGTGTTTTTTCGTAAAAACTTTCCTCTAGGGGTGCGTTTCAAAATCTTACTTTGGTTACCATAGTCCGTTCCGACATTACTACTGTGACCGAGTGATTAACTAATGATAGCCGTTCCAAAACGCATAGTTAGTCATTCACGAAGGTAACTTTTTTTAGAAGTTAACTAACTTCCTTGTAAAATTGAGAAGTAAGAAAGATAACCTTCATGAAAACGCAGGAAAAATTCAAAATATGAGTTGCTAACACGAACTTTGACTAATGAAAAAGCTTATAAGGGTACGAAATAAGGCAAATTGTATGCCAAATGTCGTCTAAAAGGTAAATTCCTGCATCAATTTTTCGTCATCTTCACTTTTGATGTTTATACTTGATAAATATAATATACTTGTAGCACAAACTTTGATCATAATTACATGTTTATTTATTTCTGCTGTTATAATGCATATTGATGTATACGAATGAGCGTATTAAACTCGTTCCAAAATGACTATTACTTTCGATAACTTTTCTTTTCAATCTCATAACCATTGAGGTTGACCAAAGTTAATTTTGGAACGCACCCCAAAGTGGGTATACATTTTTTAAAAGTATTTTACGTTTGAAATCCATTTTCAAGGGAATTCGAAGCCTTGACTACAGTATTATAAATAAAGTATTTCTGTGATAGGAATATTTTAAATTTGTTAATATTATGCTTTAGAAATAGAACTGTTTACTTGAATAAATCAAATTAATACGAGAAACGTTACAGTTACGATCAAAATTAGATGTTAAGAGTAATATACATTTTTAGAAATCTATATATAGTATTTTATATAAAATTGAAACATTCATTTTTTTAATTAAGATTTGATATTTATGGATTCTATCTGGAATTAATTTTTTGTTATAGTTTAATTTGTAGTTTGTTTAAATATTTATAAAAATCTTTGGCCAATCATGGGATTTGGATCTTTTTATACATCAATGATTCTAGGGAAAATTTGTGAAAACATTGAAAAACTATTTAGATTTATTTATTTTAAAAAATGGTTAAATGATGGACATGATTCCATTTCAAATGTAAAATGAAAATGGTTCATTTTTCAAATATCATTTAAAATAGAAAATGCAAAATGTCATTTTAAATACATATTTAAAATGGAACTATTTTAAATTTTACTCAGCTCTGTCCATGCGAATCATGCATGAAATGTAACGCAACAGATTAAGTTAGATTCAAAGGTTAGACGATAAGTAGCTAATATTTATCGTTTATGAATGGATATATGTATTGTATATATATATATATATATATATGTATATATATATTTGTCGTTTATGAATGGATATATGTATTGTATATATATATATATAATATTCATTAATATATATTAAATGATGGACAGTGAATGTGATAGAAAATTTTGAAACATTGAAAAGAATCTGTTGATCGCAGATTTTACATTTTCGTACGGCCAAAATGAAATTTAAAATATGATGTCATGGCTAAAGGAATGCATTTTAAACTAGTTTCAATTCAATAGTTTTAAGGGTCATTAAGACTGGCGAAGTACCTAAACATGGCATTTATCATGGATGGTGACAGACGTTATGCGAAAAAACTCAACGATAACAATTGACGATAACAGAGGGACACTCAAAAGGGTATGTGTTTTTTAAAAAAAAATTGCAAATACAACTGGCTAATTGTTCATTTATTTCATAACTTATTTTATTTACAACAGGTTCGATAAAATGATTGAGATGATATTTGGGCAGGGATCTTGATATTGTAGAATTCACAGTTTATGCATTTAGGGAATTTTAAACGTAGCAAAGAAGAAGTTGATAGCAAAGATGAAGTTGAAGAAGTTGATCTTATGAACCTTTGCAGACAGAAGTTCAAGGATTTATTAGAAGACAAGTATGTGTAACATTAAACATTTTTTTAATCAGATAGCATATTGCACAATATAGATTTTATTATTATAAATTTATATAAACAATTTCTAGGAAAAAATTGAAGGACGATGGAATATGTATTCGTGTGTTTGACAATTTGTCTCTGTCCCCAGAAGATTTACGTAAATTATTTGTTGAAATTATGATTGTTACTAGGAAAAATAATAGAATAATTATAAATTTTGCTGTTGGTTATGCATAAGTACAGTTACAATGAATCATATTTATGTTTACACTTGATTTTATATATTACATTGAGCCTACGTTTAGGAAGTGCACTATTAGCGCTATTGCATCATCCTGTTTTATGTCATTCTCTTGTTTTATGTACTCATAAACATTAAAATAGAAAGATGCAATACTGCTAACCGTATGCTCCCAGAACACAATTTAAATCGATTTAAAAAGATTATTGATATATCGGTGTATTCTCTGAACAATTAGTTTCGTGACGTATATATAAATAAAGATTTAATATTTGATATAATTTAAAAGTATATATACACACATACACACATGCATATATAATTTTTATATTTTTTAATATCGCTATAGCAAGGGATGAAATTACTCAATTAAGGATATAATATGCAATTAAGGATATAATACAAGGTGTAAGAGATATTTACCTGATATTTTATCTAAAGATATTAATGAAGATTTGATTACTGATTGTTTATATACTTACAAGTCTCTAGATTTATTAATTTGTACTTCCGGAAAAATTCGACTTAGCGATTTCCTCATGTGACAAGTAAGAAAACGTATTTAATTTTTGTGGTTTTGAATCTATCTATTTGTAATCAAAGCAGAACTATGCATTTCAAAATTTTTTAGATTTCCAATACTTGTATTTACTTTATCAAAGTATTGTGGCCTGAATTCAGTGTATGGAATTTTCTTAGTACAATTTTTCATTATCAGAGATGTTATTAGCTTGCAGAAAAATAAAAACAATTTGAAATCAATTATGCATAATATTAGAGTATCCATGTTTATTCATAAGTTGTATAACAAACGTGACGTGACAATCGAAAAAATATATCAATCAGCAATTTAATCTCAGAAATAAATAAATTATTATTTATGATTGAATTGCTGATTGATATATTTTTATAAATTAATCTACTCTGTGGATAAGTTGTAAGTTATAGCTATTCTAGTAGATAAAATGTAATTTATATCGTTAAAGGAATTTATTTTTTATTGATTGTGTTCTCGCATATACAGTTATGAGATTTAATATTTAATATTGTCAAAAATGGATAAATTGTGCTATCTGGATAAGTTGTGAAAAGGAGGTTTAATGTTGCGTTAAGGGATTTATTATTAGCTATTAGCGATATTTTTTAATTATAATGTTAATACATTATCAGTTTTATTAGTAGTTTTATTGTGAGTTGTTACATTAATTTATATATTCTACATCTCTCTTTCTGTAAATTAAAGAAAAATTTAGAATTTAATTTTTGATTGGTGTTGAATAGTGTTTAAAATATGACATTGAGTACAAAACTCATTGTCTACCCGCTAAACAAAATTATGTAACGTTTTTGTAACGTTATAACCATGCGACGATTTGCGTTTTGTCATATAAATATTTTGGTAACGTCCTAGGAACCCAAAATGTCCTAAGTCAATTACCTTACATGCGACATCACACTTGTAATCTGTAATGTTTCTGCGACATTTGTAAAACTTGCCTCCGATTTTTTTTGTAACATTTCAGGAACAAGAAATGATTCGCTTGATTTATATTTAATTTACATAAATACTCGAATACATATTACTCGAATTGTAACATTTTTATAACGC
>NW_012130111.1:1084526-1099216 GCF_000143395.1 Atta cephalotes | reverse complement strand
GTAGAGAGAGAGAGAGAGAGAGAGAGAGANNAGAAGAGAGAGAAAGAGAGAGAGAGAAAGAAATTTTGTTACTAAAATATATCAGTTAGCAATTCAATCCTAGAAATAAACATATAGATGTATATTTATAAATCTTCACATCTGGAATGTTATAAATTTGCTAAATACAATCAAAATGTAATGTTCTCTGTTAGTTTCATGTTTAGAGTTATGATTTTATTTAGTCTGAAATTAGACAAAATAAATGAAATGAAATATTTGCGATTTATAAAATATTTGAGATACTGATATTGATGAGTATATATAAGTTCATAAACTTTATATTTCATTATTATATTTAACTATATTATACATGTAATTATAAAGTGACAATATAATATAGTAACAGTAATAATAATAATAAAATAATAATAATAAAATTAAAGTAATAATAATAATAAAATTTTCTAATCAACAAATATTTTTGAAAATATACAAATTACATTTTAATATCTAAATCTAAATTTCTATTTTTCATACTTTTATCACCTTTTACAGTTATTATATTACGTCGTTCAAATTGAAATTCAAATGAAATTATTAAGTATCAATAGGGACATGTATCATCATTGTTGCAGATAGTCCTATTTTGAGTGATAATCGATATCAATAGTGATATACGTGCGCCTTCATACACTATACATTATATAAGGGAACACGCGATTGTGCGTCTGACGTCTTATCATCAGCGAACGTTGCTCATTGAAATGTTCCTTAATCGATAAGCGTTTCTCGGAGCATTGAGTGCTGTTGTATCGACTCGAAATGCTTCGCGACGGTTTGGCATTATAAGGCCGAAACAATATGCCGCATGCGAATGTACTTCCCTCACGTGCGAGACTGGAAATAGAGTTGTGTTTGTGATTGGAGCGAGTTGTTAACGAACGTCTTTCTGGAAAGTAACAATTTATTACGACTATTATTCAAACGATATATAAAGGTGACAAAAATAAAAATTATTGAAAGTGTAAAAACATAGTTGAAGATTTTGTATGTTGAAATTGAAAACTAGAGAAAAACTAATAAATTTGACATATATTTGTAAAAATTTTAAATAAAGTTAGATAAATGAGAAATATATGAGATATATGAGATAATTGAAGGATAAAAAAATCTGACAAATATAAAAAAAAACTTGTTCTTATTAATTCCATGTCTTTTATTTTTATTATCAATTAGATTCGCGTACTTTATGAATAATGGCTTAGAATGATTACTTATAACAATTTATTATCTATTTCTTTATGAGAGTAATAAGTAAATAGAGAAAAATAGCTTAAATGATATGATAGTGACGAGGAATTTTTCAATACTGAAAAAAATATATATATTTGTATGTGTACGTGTATCTTATTAATATTTATTTCTCTCATTATTTACTATTTAATTTGAAATAGCTGAACAATATTGCAGAAATGGAAAACGCGATACTGGCATTAAATGTTGCGCGTTTAATCTTCACTCGTTCGAGCCGAGAGAGGCTGACACGAGAGAGCAGCGTAATGAAACAGACGGAAATAAAAAGGATGTTACCGTCAAGATCTGAAAATAATCCGGAAAATGGGGAGAAGTGGGAGGATGCGCGAGAGGGTGTAGAGAGTAAGATACGGGTTCTCCCTTTCGCGCAATTAAAATTTCCATTTCTCTTTTCCGCGGTCGGCTTTGTTTTCCTTCTATCTATTCGGGATCGCGGCATCAAAGGTACCTTGTGCCGTTGTAATAATAACAGCCCTCTCAAAAAGCGTTTTCATTGTAACGAGTCACAGGATTTAAATCGTTCTCTCCGTTAATTGGCCTGTCGCTGCGCCCGGTTGCGTCCGGCTCCCGTAATACTTCGAATAATAAAACGCGGGTAGCTGGTCCTTCTCGGATACTTGCCATTAGCTGTTTGACGTTTAATCACGAATACTAAAATAAGATGAAAGGAATACGATTAATTAATCATGCGCGATTGCATTTGTTGACTTGTACTGTACATCATTTATCAGTATGTCATGATAATTCAATCAAATGATGTGGCTTGGCTATAGTTTCTGTGATTAAAATCAATTCTGTTTACTACAGTGTGGATTAAAATATCAAGAAGAACTTATATTTGTCGTTAATAGAACTACATTAATTTTTCAGTATTTAATAAAGTTCTATTTTTGTAAATTTATGTTTTATAATTTAAAGATTTGCCACAAGAATCGTATGAATTCATTTTTTTTAAATTCAAATTCTGGAGCAAAATCTCTATCATAACATAACATCGTGAATAATTTTATTCCAACAAGAATCAAACTAGTATATCGCTTTTATGACAAGAATAAGATAAGTTTCGTTTTTTAGAAAAAGATAAATGTTAAAAAAAAATAAATGTAAAAATTACGAAAGAAATATAAGTAATAAATATAAAATTGCCGTAAGAACCAAACATATTTAGGATTATAATTCTTAGGATTATAATTCTTTTACAATAAATATTTAAATACATTCTTAAAATATTAATTAGAACCAAAAACTTTGTTTTTATATTTATTATATGTTCGGAAAAAGTTACCACATTTATTTATTAAACAATTTAAAGAAAAGACTTAATCTTTTTTATTTTCTGAAAATTTAACTTTTGCTTATTTTTTGAAAATTTAATTTGTTTTGTGAAAAATTTCCCAATTATATATTGTTTAGAAATTAAATGATAGATTGCGTATTTAATTAATTAAAATGAATGCAATTTTTGTAACTATTTTTTAATAAATAAAAACTGTATGCTTACAAATACTGACAAATGATAGTAATTAACCCTTAAATAGAATAATTATTATTATTTATCGACATTGCAAGCAGCACATTGTGATATGGCATACCCACTTGATTCGATTGCTTACAACTTTCAAAAATGCAAGAAAATGTTTTCAGTCAGAACATCAGACATTAAGGAATATACCAAATAAATATATGTATTTTTATTAATAAAAAAGTTATAAACAATGGAAAAAGCATTGAAAAAAGAAAGCCATACTGAAAAATTCGTTTAAGGGTTAAAACTGATAGTTTATTAAGTAAAATCTTCTTTAAATCACTTCTTAAAGATTATCTTCTTAAAGATTATCTATATGACTTAACATCTATCACGATTTCAAGAAATTTTTTATTTTTAATCATTCTAAACACACACACAATTTACAAATGTTTAACAAAAAATTGTCTCTACTTTTTGTTATATCTAAATTAAGTCGTAATGCCGACTGGAGCGAGAGTAAATCTGGTACGTTATCTGGTGCACAGGGTAAAAGGACAAAGGGCCCAAATTCGTTAAGGGTACACATGGGTAGATTCAGTGGTAAGCCAATTAAGCTGGAAAATCTCTCTGCTGTTTTTTCACATTTTGCTGTTTATTTGCATTCACGAAATAGTAGTAAACGGTAGCAAACCGTCAATTTTGCGCTATTATTTTACTTGCTATTTTAAATATCGAAATTTAACTTGTCATAAATTAATTATTACGATGGTCTCTTCAACATTTATAAGTTAAATGAATTTCTCGTAGCTCAATATAATTTATTGATTTAGGAAGTAAAGAGATAAATTTTACAAAAGAACGTATTTATTTCTCATTAAATTCATGCTGTCAGATTTATTTCCATCTTTTATCCCCCTCTCCCCCTCTCCTTGCCCATTTCATTCTGTTCGCTCGTTCAAAATTTCGAGCGTTTGCGTAAGCTACGATTAATATGCATCAGCGAGTAAAATCCAGTGCTCAGTTGCATTTACAAAATGAATAAACAGTCATGGCTGGCAATTTTCCGCCTAGCCATGCACTGTTTGCTCCAATCGATCATCTGTCAACTAAACCTTTTCAGCTCGAGTTTGACTAATTAAATGGTGATACTCTTTGTTAGTTTCGAAATGTATTATGCCATACAAAACATATACTATTCTATTGCCACGAGTGCTGCCTACATAAATAGTTCTAAACAAGTAATGTATATTTAATAATAACAGAAGACCTAAAGAATCACATAGAATATGAAAATATAAATTTAAAATTATCTTTTTTAAATAGTTACATTTTACTATGAATAACAAAATATGATTGCAGTAGAAAATAGAGATTGATATGAATCAATGTATAATTGCAAATTGTTATCCTATAAATAAATAAATAGTAAATTAATTTGAAAAAAACAGAGATATCAAAAGAAAAGAAGAATGTAAGTTCGTATTTCTTATATAGGTATACACAATTATTTGCTTATACGAGTATTAAAATTGCAATAGGAATAGCGAAAGGTCACTAGCATGATACTATCACTTTTGGTTCTTAAATTATATATTTTGATAAATCTAAAACTCGTATTTAGGATACTATCGAATACTAAGTACTAAATGACTATGTACAGTATTATATAATATTATTAAAATAAAGAGTAATATAAATAATAATAATAATAATAA
The DNA here is from genome assembly GCF_000143395.1 of Atta cephalotes. NCBI lineage: Eukaryota > Metazoa > Arthropoda > Insecta > Hymenoptera > Formicidae > Atta > Atta cephalotes. The sequence continues at coordinate 1,094,737 of NW_012130111.1, read as the reverse complement.
TAATTTTATAAATATAATAATGAATGAAATGTTTATGATTATATAATAATCTTAAAAAATTAATGGAATAAACTAAAAACATAAAATTATAAAATTTTTTAATAAATTAATCAAAAAATTTCAGGTATTATCTCACAAGAATTAGATGTTCATAGTTCATAGTTCATCTCAGACAATATTTTCTCATGTTACGGGCACGAGAATGTTGTATCGCTCAGCATCGATTATACCGGCCTATTTCGCTCTTGGATTCTCTGTGGGGAGGGGGAAAAGACGAGATGAAGGAGTATCTCATTATTGTCGGAGATAAAAGGAGGACGGAAACACGGAAGAGCGCCTTGCGAGATGTGGGGTGCGTGTCGTCGCGGTAACTTTGCATTTAGGTCGTCTGATAGGTGCGCGTTTATGCACCTCGCACGATTAATAACGGGGAAAAGCCAGGAAAAGGGAACGAGAGAGCTCTTATCGTATATCATTAGATTTGAAATCGATTTCGGTATCGGTGAAAAAGACAGTCTTGAATATATGCGAGCCCTCTAGCTGTTGCGATCGATCGGTTCTTGATGATATCCTTTGTCGCTGTTTGCAAAAGCACTGTAGTTTTTAGTAATAGAGATTCTTTTGGATTATAAACTAAATTTCAGATTACTTGCAAAGATAGATTATAAAAAATTAGGAGAGAATTAATAGGACGAATAAAATTCTTCTTTTGAAAAAGTTAATATTAGCATATTATAGATGACAAGTTACAATAATTAAACATTTTTTAACCAAGTTAATTTGATTTTAATTTATCTACATCTTAATTTTGTTTTGGAATTTGAATTTGGATAAGTTACATGAATGCAAATGACAAAATTTTATCAAAAATGTAGTAAGGTCAGTAGCGAAGAATCTTCGTGACGCACACATCCTGTAAGAAAATCAAAGTCAATCAAAATTCTTTATTTCCTTTTTTTCTCTATAAAATAAAAGACTCTGATTAGTTAATTTTCTTATGCTTTATGCATTATGCGTTATGCAAAGATCTGTGTTCTTTAAGACTATCGAAGTGTATTGAAAATGGCAGATCGCTCTTCGATGATAAAATAATTATTTATGAAGCAATAATTGTTATCAAATGTACTGATCTTCAAGTATTTGATGAGAGGTTAGTAACAATATCAGTAGTGGTGGACAAATGCTAACTTCGATTTTACGAAATTAACGCGAATGCATTCCTTAAAATTTAGAGCGTCGTGAACCGTAAAATGAATCAAAATGTACGATTGATAAGTTGAATAATGAACAAACGAGAGATGGGAAGAATCGATCGAGTCGACATTGCTTTTATTTGATTGAAGAAAATTTCCGATAGATTCTAAGAGCGCGAACACCACAACGATATCTTCTGATACGAATATCGGTGCCTCAGGCCGAACAGAGCTTTACAGCTTTATAATGAACAATATTTGCTTTATAATGAAAATGTTTCGTTATTTGTTACTATTTTATTATATATATTACTTGTATGTATTATTATATTATATTTTATTTATTTAATTTTCTGCTATTACTTTTTGTAAAAATATATGAGCATACTCTGAAATTAATTGAGAAATATTAATGCATAATATTTAAATGTTTTAAAATACGGTGTCTTACATAAATAACACGGTATACAAAAGATAATAATTAAAATATGGTATTTATAAATAATGTAGGGGAAAATGTGCGGAACACACACACACACATACACACACACACACCTAAGACAAAGTTAAGTAAATCCGATGATTATTTATCAATTATAAAAATCTTTATTCAAAGGCTATTTCAGTCTTTAGCTTTAAACAACAATGATTAATTATTTACATATTGACAATTTAAATTATATTATTTTAAATAAAAACATAATATTTTTATTATTTTAAACTGTAATTTTAAATAAAGAACAAAACCCTTTTATAATCATTTGCCTCTATGCTGGGGAAATACCGAATCAGGTTTTGTCTTTGTTTAAAATGGTAGTTTATAATAAATGTTAATTATTGTAGCTTAAACCTTGTGAAAAAATACTATTAAATAAGTGAAAAAACTGGAACGAATAGTGTGCATATCCGATTTAAATAATTTTTTTAATTCTACAATTACAATGAAGATATTTTTTTCCTGGTGTTTTTTAAAATTATTAATTGCAATTCACATTAAAAAATTTAATGAGCTCATATCATGTTTACATTATACGTTATTATTATTTACATTATTGACACAAAAAATAATGTTTCTTTTTACCATATTGGATCTTATAAAGTTTAGTCGATGTAGAATTCGTGAAAACAAATAACATTGTACAATTGAAAATTCCGATATTTTCTTACTTTTTGAGAATGAATGCAATAATAAGCGAAGCGTATTCGTTCATCGAAGTTTCGATCTCTTCGTGATCCACTGTGTAATCATTTCCTTCTCGCTTTAGCTTTCAGTAACAAAGCGATTCTTTCGATACTAGTTATATTTACCAACTTCCGTTGCAAGCAGCATTAGAAGCGGGCGGAAAACGGGAACTCTTCCGCCGCATTGCTTTTCCTTTACGTGCATCGGCCAACATTATAGTCCGCTGCACAAGCCCGCCATTTCGCGGTGCACAGTCGATGGCCTTTCGATAACCGCAATAGCGAGAGTAAGATTAAGCTATAGCAAAAATAGAAAAAGAAAGAACAAAAGGAAGGACAAAAAGATAGAAAATAAACTAAAATCAAAAAGATTGTGGCATTTTTCAATAATTTTATCATAAAATAAATTGTTACACATTACCTTTATTATTATTATAATATAATATATATTCCAATATTATAATATATATTCCAGTAAAATTTAAAAAGTAAACATAAAAACATATAGCCCAGAAAGAAGTAAACTTTTAAATAATTTATAATATTAGCTCTCATTCTCTCTTTCTGTCTGTTTCTTCCTTTTATGACATTTCTATTTGTAGACTTATAAATCGTATTTCAAAGAAATAAGTGCATGTCTATCTAAAATAGCTTTCTTCATTTTTGACAAATCAATATATTTTCTCGAAAATATGCGACAATAATTCATCGTCAGTGAATTCCGATAGATGACGTTGAAAGTATTTTCTTCAGAGAACTTGACGTTTTTTTGCAAAAACTGAAAGTAGACTTTCAGCCGCGCTTAAACTTAAGGCGAAAAGTTATTTACTATCAACTTCTACCCAGAAACAGCAAAAAGCAACCGTGCATGCAATGCTGTTTCATTTTTCTTCGTGATATGTAACTCGCGTCAACTCGCTTCCACTATGCGCTAAACTTGTGCAATATATTTTATTGGCATTCTTCATTCTTATTGTGCATTATCAAAAAATTGGCAAATAAATATTTGTTACTTCGAATTTTTCGTATATAACATTCACTATTTACTAATAAATATTTGTTTTTATTATAAGTTACACTTTTTGAAACAATAGCTTTAATCGGTTATTTGAATTGAAAATTTTTAATCAAATAAATTGCAAATTTACGGAAAGTAAATGTCTTATCTAATTAACGCTTATTTATAAAAAAGCTTGTTTAGTTTTACGAACATTCTTATTAAACTTACTATAATTTTTTATTGACTTTAATATCGTCCTCTTACTTCAAAAGTACAAAACCAAAAAAATAAAATATTTCAGAAAAGATGAAAAATTATTGTTAACTTGACAGGAATTATTGACTAATAGTTAATAAAACAATATGATCAAAAAGAATATATTCTTAGGAACATGATTAAATATTATTTTTGTTCATTATAAAAATAATTCTTTTTTATTTGTGTGATTTTGGTGTAGTCTTTTCTAAATTATACTATAATAAATTCAAAATAATTTATTAAAAATGACATCAAAATATCACGAAGCCTTTAGATTTATTTTGACCTAAATTATTTTGAGCTAGACATTTATTTTGAGCTAAAACGACTATTTAAATAAAACAATTTCTTTTTTAACCTTTAGAAAAATTTACATGAAGTTAATTTAAAATAATTGAAATTAAGATTTTTAAAAATAATAAAAGTTAAAAAATTTTTAGATAGTTTGAAGTGCATAAAAGATCAATACAAAATAATTTAAGGTTTTTATTTTAAGATTGACTTTAATATTGTATATAATCTTAGAACATAATCAAAGATTCTATTATATCCATTTCATCTAGAATTTTTAGTTCTTAAGTTTTAGGTAAAGGGAACTCACCTTGAAAAAACAAATTCATGATTTTATAATTATTATTTTAAAGAAAAACTTTAAAATTGCTAACATTACTTTTTAAAATTTTTAAGTTTCTTTAGTTCCTTTTAGTTTTCTCGTAAGTAAAGTTTAAAGTTACTTTAAACAAAAATTTAAAGTGTCCGTATTTACATTGCATATTTCTTAGCTTATTTCTACAATAAGTTTTAAATTTCTTTTTTTAAGGTTTCCGAAAAAATAAATTTTCCTAAAGATAATTTTGCTGATTGAAATTTTCATAATTCTAAATGTTCTCTGTAAAAGATTTTCTTTTTTATTTACAAAAAACGACATAACTTAAAATATGTTATTCTTATAGGTCTCTTTGAGATCATAATATCTCCTACAGAATATCATATTTTAAGTTATCATTTTTTGTAAATAAAAATGAGAATCTCTTTTACTTTTGATTTAAAACCTTAAGTCGAAAGTGCTATTTAGTGTACTAACACTACGGAGTGAAGTTAAGTTAGCTTATTACTTTATTGATTGATAATCTTTATCTAATTCATTTTCATATAACTCAAAAATCACATCTCTCGAATTGTGTCATTTTAATAAGAAGTAAGAGAATGAACATACACAGATATTTAAATGTTCTCTATCAAAAAATTAAAAAAGAGACACAATTTTTATAATTTTTTTCTTACATTAAATTTTTATGTTTATTTTTTATCGCACTTAAATTTTTGTACAAATAGTTGATATTCATTACCTTGAAAGTCATACCAGAAGTTAATCTGAGAGTTAATGCAATTGTCAGAAGCATTCTTATCGAAATTTGGAGTTAAATTATTTTAATTACATTACTGTTCTTTGAGCATTATGAATATATAAAAGGAATTGGACCACCACTTCCCGTTCGAGAAGTTCGAGATGAAAATTCATGATAGAAGTCGAAGACTTGAAACTTCAAGATTTCAAATCACTATTGCTCATTTCTCGCTTCTCAATGACTGTGCAAACTTTAATACGCGCATAGCTTTGTAAATCCTTACTTTGATTGTATAAGATGTTTTTTGCAATATTAAAATTTGATTAGGCTTTCAAGCATTATATTTAAATTTTCAAAGCTGAAAGTGCTCAATATTTCTATTATACATATAAATATATATATAAATAATTATTAAATATATCTAATAATTAAATCGCAAAATAATAAAATTATTATAAATGTATTATCTTTTATTGTTGCATTTAATCTGTAATAATATTACTAAATGTTATTACACTATAAATAACTTACAACAAATTTTTAAAAGGCACATTTTATTTAATTTATTATTTTTTCAACATAAACAGAAATAATTGGTCAATCAATATTGATTCAATGTCAATTAGATATTCATCGACCAATCATTTTTGGCTGAGATATATTAAATAATTTATTATGATTGCATTTGTTGTGATCAATTTTCTATCCATGATTTTTGTTTAACGCGCAACAATATATGATATGAACCGCTATTCGAGTTTTCCATTCACCGTCTCAGATTTTTCCATTGCAGCCACTTTTGTAATTCTTTCCTATTTTCCTGTCTCTTCGTTCGTATCTATCTCTCATCTCCAAACCGTCAGTCCTTTGCCATTGTCCACCATTGTTGGCAGTATGTGCGAAAAGCGAATTCTTGCCATTGTACGATACACGGAAAGTAATTCGAACACGAAAAGGGCCCCTTACCTCATCCAATCGTTCTTCCAGATTGAGGAAATCGAAAAGTTGATGCAACCACGATCCAATTTCTGTTGAGATACTGTTAACCGGTAACTTTATTTTTGGACCATTGACTGCCGAGAAATATCGTGAACACGGAAATTAATTAATACAATCAGTTTAGTAGCAGAAAATCAGAAAGAGTGAATAAATCAATTTTTATTTATTAATTTGTTTTTATTCAATTTCATTAAATCTATATATTAATTAAAAATTAATTAAATGAAGAAAATTAAATTACATTAAACTAAAAGTATTCAAATTTAATTAGCATTTTCTTAATATTCATCTTGATTTTACGTGCACATTGATACTGTACATTCACTGCGCTTTTGATGTTTAATATTTTCTTTTTGTCTCGATGTAATGCACGCAAAATAGATATTAATTATATAGCATGAAAAAGAACGATACTACACATGAATGCGAATCTTGGAAAAAATCATAATGTTCTCTCTGATTCTTTTTTATTCATTATATATTTTTTTATTCATACAGTTAGATAGCAAATAGAATATCATTACTAGTGTTTTCTCTCTTTTCATTATATTTTGAAAACTTTTATTCCTTTTTACATAAAATGTTTGGTGCTTAACGTTCGAAAGAATATCGTTTCGTAGAGTTGAAGCTGCCATAGTAAAAGCAACCACAAAATTAATTACTGCATTAATTAACATTTTGTTCTCACAAAGTGTTCAGATCGCTCTTTGTAGTGCGGTATCGATCGTATCGTATGTACCGCAGAATTTTTAATTTCATCTATGAGATAGCCTGATTATTAATAAGAACGCGAATGTAACTCTCACATCAAAGAAAAACGAATTATGTTTTACTGAGAGTAACAAATAAAGAACTATATAGGCCTATCATATCTTTAATAACGCTCATCATGATTGAATGAAAATAGGATTGAAAACGAACAATGGAAATATTATACAATAATGCTTTGATGCTTTCCTGAGGCAAAATTAATTTTATATGCTATATGTAATCCTTTTACATTGTATAGATTTGATTTTTATCCAGATTTCCAGAGATTGGACTCTTTATTTATATGCGTTATGATACTGTACAAATTAAAAAAAAATTAGTCATATTTTTAAATTATTTATTTGAAAACTGGAAATGTATGAAATTAAAATAGTGTATCAATGGATTGCCATTGTACGATCAATGCAATTAATTGTGTGGTGAGAGGAGGACTGGTATAGTATTTACTAAAATATAAAATTCAATATTTATTTAATAAAGTATATTTTGTTTCTTTTTCACTAACAGCAATGAATTGGCAAGTGCACAAACATTAATTTCTTCTTCTTCTTTTTCTTCATTTTTAGAACTTTCCTTCCTGTACTTCGACGCTAGGGAAAGATTTTAGTGTTCTTTGAGCATTGTCTTTTTTTTTATAATGAACAGACTGCTGTTCAAAGTCTCTTCTTTTTTATACGGATATGAAAGCGTTTATGACAGGGAAGCATTTATAACTAGGGAAGAGATTTAATAAGGAAGAATTAACTTGTTTATTTAAAAATTTATTTTTAAAGAATAAAATCTAATCCAAATTAATATTTCTGATACAGAACATTTTTTGTATTTTTGAAGACAGGTATTTATATTAATATTTCTGATACAAAACATTTTTTGTATTTTTGGAGACAGGTATTTATTTTTTATTATATAAATGGACCACCCTGTATATCACAATATTTTGTATATCACAAATTTCGCTGTTGCGATATCGAGGAAGGAATTAAACATAAATAAAAAGTTTTATTAGTGAAAAAATAATTATTAATCAGGTTTTGAAAATTCACATTAAATTAATAAGTGAAACAACGTTGTATATATCAGACATGCTCCAGAAATTAACGAGATTGTCATGGTATATGTAAGCGCTTAGACAACGGTGCTTTGTGTCACGATTCTCAAGATCATAGTAATCCGATTAAAAGCGGACTCGGGCGTCTCCTACTTGAATAGGAAATTGTATTTGACTCAATCAATTGGTTAGATCCTGTCAACGTAATTGATTGTAAGCAGAGAGTTTCACGCAATCTAAGTGTATTTAGCAGGAAAAAAATATCTAAAACATTTTAAATAAAACGTAATGCAACTAAAAAGAACAAAACATTAATACGTTAATTAAAAAGTTTAAATAATCTGAAAAGTTATTTTTGATAACTTAATTACGAACAATTTCTTAAGCTTAATAATAATGAAGATTATTATTTCGTGGCGAATGATGTTCGCTATCTGTGGATAGAAAATAATGTATTATCGTATACAAAGACGGAACAAGCCGAAGGCATGGCACGAGCGATCCTTTTCGTTGTTTTGTCGTACCGCAAGCAGCTTAACCCGTGGGATTAAAGGATGAAAGGACAGGTGAGGGGAGGATCAAACGTTTTCCGGATAAGCTGTGCCGAAGTTCAGCCACGGTACTTTGTATAGAGAAACATATAAGGCGGGAAAATGAGGAGAGAGAAAGGAAGATGTTTGAAATGCACCATGTAACCAAGCGCATGGAAAATTGCTTACTTGCTTCCGACGCGGTTTTCTCAAGTTATTTCTTTCCATTTCAAAAACAATCAAGTCAAATGTACTTCGTTCTGATTTCGCTCGTAGTTGGAAAATGCAAATAAATATACGTATCTTATTTATAGTCATAAAATTTATACTTATTTGCTTTCATCTTAAAGCAAAGCTCAAGCCCATTAGAAAGTACGATTCTGTTCTAATTATTTGTATAGAAGGATGCGGCAACTGAAAATAGACTGGAATTGTTTACTTTGCGCAGGTCTTTATTGGATAATTTTTATGCAAATATTATTATTCTGAATGCAGTGAAGTATTTACATATCGAAAGAAAATATTTCATATTATTAATATTACACGCTTATTACATATTTATATTTAACATTGTTAATCGTCGAAGATATTTATGTTAAATAGATGTATTTTTATATATTTTTTTATATATTAAATTCTTCTTCTATTTAGGAAAATTGTTTAATCTTTTCGTGCCTGCTGGAACATGTATGTCTCAGTCCTTCAAAAATTCATATCCTTTATAAATAAATAAAATACAGACTTTTGAGTTCATAATCATAATCATAGTTTAATAGTGCATACATTTTTATCATAGTTTAATAGTGCTTTACATTTTCATCGATTTTGTTGACTTTGCGTGAACGGCTTTCTAATTTGCAATCATTTTGTGTTCACACAGGTATAGTACGTATACATGAATACTGCGAATCGGAATCAGATCGTTATCCGCTTTAGAAAGGAGAGCTTACAGAATAGCCGTGGCTTGTATTCCTGTCGAGTTAAATCACGTCCTAGAATTCGCCGGTTCCTCGGCATTAATCCAGCGGCAAGCTGAAAACGTTATAACCGGTCATATGGCGCCTCTCGGAAGTGTTTCAATTTCAGGAATTAATTCCGGTAACGTACGTTTATTCTTACATGCACGGACTATATAGTTGCCTGAAACGCGAGATATATATTGACATATCAAGATTACGACTGCTTATGTAGCAAAATAATATCGGATTTATTCATTTATTTATTATATCAAGAAAATGGAATTTAATATTTAATATTTCATAGATACATCAATATTATTCTAACATTATCTTTTAATATAAAGAATGGACTTTAATAAAGAATGACTATCTTGTATGACATAACTTCTTGTATTATTCAATTTATTTTATTATTAATAAAAGTAAGTGAAAAAGAAAGAAAAATCAATAAATGAATAACATAAATAAGAGGAAAAATTGTCCTCTATTCAGACGCGAATTTTTGATATTAAAAAATATATTAAATTTTAATAAATCATTTATTTGAGTAGTATTAACTAAATATAAAAACACTGAGTAAAAATTTATCTACATACAAGAATCATTGAATTTAACTCATCATTTTTTATTAAATAAATACTTATTTACCGTGAGTAAATATTTTCTTTGTACTATTTAAATAAATATTTGTTAATACATTTGTTCTCAGTGTGCTTAATAATATTCATTTGTGAACTTTAAAACACGATGTATTGGTTTTTAAATTGCATGCTGATTTGATTTGTCGGACTTGAAATGCAGTTGTACTTGAAACTGAAGCTAGAAGTTTCATAAATTACATTGATTGTCAAGCTTTAATAATAGTGCTAATCATCTTGAAAAACAAAGGATTTTTTATAAGAACCTTATTGTCTCTCTCTTT
>NW_012130111.1:1075672-1083673 GCF_000143395.1 Atta cephalotes | reverse complement strand
GTACAATATTCTGTGTGTGTGTGTGTGTGTGTGTGTGTGTGTGTGTGTGTGTGTGTATGTGTGTGTGGGGCTGATGATAGATTTTAAAAATGCAAAAAATATATAAATAAATTCTGAATAACAAACAAATTTACTTCTTTATTACTTTTATCCAACACATTTCAAATTTTTTTTAAATCATTTTATTTTAGACGCGCGATCGTCAAGCTTTTACAATTATAATATATAAAACGAATGCACTTTAGACAATTTCTATTTGAACAGAAAATTCTTTTTATGATTTCTTCTAAATATGTAATATCAATTAAAATTAAACAGTTAATAATTGATTCAGTATTAACGATGTGTTTCTATCTAATTTCATGAGTCACAAAAGTGTATAATTTTTGAACACCATATATAGGTACAAGCATGCACATATACTTGTACGAACATGAGACGAGATCGAGGTTCTAGAAGCAGGAACAGACTGGGCGGAGGAATAAAGATGGCAGGAGAAGAAAAGGAGACAAAAGAAACCAATACATCGTTGTAGTTTGAATTTCGAGAATCTATTTAGCGTAGATCTTTTTTCGCGAATCCGGCTTTGAAAATTTTTCATCAATATATCGGGATTCAGTTTAATATTTGAGTTCTTATGATGACGAAAGCAATTTCATCTTCGATATAAATTAGTAATGTCAAAGAATTCACAGAATATATTTATGTGGGATGTGCATTTTTATGAACGAAAGATAATTTTATTTTGTGGTATTTATCTTCCAATGGTTAAATGTTTTATGACAACGAAACATGTATAAAGATCGTGCCATTTTATCTTAAGCTTGTTTTTTCGATATTTGTCTCGCTGAAATGTCTTCGTATATTGCAATTTTAATCGATTATTACAAAAATAAGCGCTTGTTATTGCAAGTTTAAAGTTATCCCAAAAATTATAATATTATTTAAAGAAAGTTTAAGGTTACCCCAAAGGTTATCTCGAAAATTATAGTTTTATTTAAAGAAAGTTTAAGGTTATCCTGAAGGTTATCTCCAAAAAATTGTAACTTTATTTAAAGAAAGGAATTGTTTAACTTGGTCAAGTTATGAATTGAGAATTATATGTAAAAGCTAACTTTTATAAAACTTTTAATTATGTATCTACATGTGTTTTATTTTGAAAATTATATACATGTTTAACAAAAAAGCGAAATATCATAAGATATTATTACATACATATAAAAAAATTTTTTAATAATTTTTAAATCTCTTGCTTTTAGAAAAATGATGAGAATGATTTTGATTCATAATCATGTATTTGTCTTTTTATATATTAATTAAAGATATATTTAAAAATTACATTTTAATTATACATTTTTATTGAAATTAAGTTCACTTCTTCGTACGTAGTGAAGAATAGAAAAGAGAATCTCTTCTCACTTCGTTCAAATCCAATACTTTCGATGTACAATTAGCTTTTGGAGGATCAGTGAATGAGCACTTTATTCTCCGACACTGCGGCGTAATCGCCCATGGCTTGCAAAGCTCGAAAGTACCGTCTGTTACAGTCGTTTAACGTGGAATTAGACCGCTCTGTTGATCTTTCGAGACAAGCTACGTGGCATGGATAGAGCCAGTTTAGCCATTCGGGGTCGCGTACGAACCGGGGTTGCCGGCGGGTACCATGGGGGAAGGTAGGACTCGGAGATTGGTTCGCGTCAGTTCGTGGCTCACCGGCGGGGTACGGGTCGCATCTGTCTTCTCCCAGTCCTATCATGACTCACAGGGTGAGGGACGACGGGCTTCGTCGAGGCCGTTCGAACCGGTGTGATGGATACGCGAACTCGGTGCACAGGCAACCCTTCGCATACCAACTATAGCACGCTCTTCCATTCCCACTTACATACTCAGGTACACCCTCATCCGAGGCTTGAACAAGAGTCAGTAGTCCTAAATGATGTTTTTGCGGTAATGAAAAATAGTGTGTATAGCCTTCTTAGTTTGGGATCCTGTAACATGTAATCATAATTTATAATCGATTTCCTTATTTTATCTTGAATATTTAACATCGTTCCTTGAAATAATTAGTTTTTTAATTATGCATGCCTTTTCTTTTGAGAGAAATGTTATTTTACTTCTTACTGATATTAAATTAATATTAAGAAAAAGTGAGTTTTAAAAAACTTTTTATCATATAATTTCGTTTTAAATGATGAAACATTCGTTTTAGTTTCTACATTTTTAGTTTTTAATAAACGTTAAATTTAGAACACCTAAAGAAAGAATTTTACATTGTTAGGTATTGAAAGAGCAATAACTCATGTATGACAAAATGGAAATCGATCCATTTCTGTGATTGATTAATGTGTTTGTTTAGTATCAGCATTCATATTAACATATATGCTTAAAATCATGAACTGAGTCTTAAATTTAATACATTTCTTAAATTATTAAATTGTTTTAATTGAATTAATATCAATAGTAACGACGATCTTAAAAAATGATTAAAAACAACAAAAATTGAGTATAATTTACATTATGGAATTTAACAGCGTAATACGAGAGCAACAAATAATACTGAAAAAATCAAACAAAACACTTTAACTATAATCACTTTTTAAAAGAAATCTTGCGGATTGTTTTCATATTCTCGGAATCATTATTTTGGAGGATGAGATGATTATTTCTGAATCTATATTCATCATTTGTATTGTGTTAATGAATGATATGTAAATTTGATGAACCACAGAATGGGTTTCCGTATTTGCATGTTAACCAAAAGTAAATTTGTACTGTTCTATTGTTTGTAGTTGATATAAATGTTACAACAAAGAGAAATTATTAGAGTATGTATATACATATAATTGCGCACAAAAGTGTAACATAACGATATAAAACTTCATTCTTTCTTTAAACATTTTGTTTAAAAGTTAACGTTTATTAAAAATTTAGAATATGTTTCAAAAATTAAAATTTTTTACAGACAATTTAATCTATCTTAATTTAAGAGCTTTATTATAATATTGTAGGAAATTAGAGGGGACAAGTAATCTGATGTATGAGAATAACATTTCTCTGAAATATTGGAAAGAGTAAAAATTTTTTGGCAACGATTCTGACTTTGTCCAGGTTGCACAGGTCGATACGATTTTTTCACGCCAGGTAGGCTAAAAATTTACGGGCGTGAGTGTCATCTCATCTGCTTCATCACGATAACGTCTAGTCTGTTGCGTCGCGAAAATAGCGGAGGGACGCGCAGTCGGCGTGACATGAAATACGCAATGCGGAAACGTATGGAAAATTGCAAAAAGCGACAATACGTCGAAGGGATGAGATATATGAAATGAAGTATTTGGGAAGGGAGAGATGAGAATGATGGAAGGGGATTGCGAAAAGCGAAAGAGCAGAAGAGATGACGATGCAAGAGGCAGAAACGCGAGGGAAATTATGCCGTGAATAAATAACTCAATCTTAACCGCGTTTAACGCCACGGCTACATCGTACGCACGTAATATGCAGTTTCTGAGAGAACTCTGGTTGAGTTTGAATGAGAGTTGAAGTCTCGATTTTAGCAACTTCTCGGTCATTAAAAAGTATGTTTATCTTTTTTACGTTGATGCTGTTTGCATATTTATCTGAATCGGTTAAAATTGATGAATATTTTCTTATCCCCTTTAATTTTAAATATACTATTTATTGTAAATAATTACGCATATATATTTAATATTTCTGTGATTTAATTACATTACGTAGTTTGAAAACAATTTAAAAACTTTTAGTCATAAAGATGAAAAATATTTTTATCCTAATATAAATATTACTATAAGCGATACTACTTATAAATAAAACGTTATAACAGTAAACTAAAAAATACTGAATTTACGAAAATTTATGATTTGTTGAGTATTTAGTTACTTTTTATGCTTATATTGTATAAAGTTTATGATAAAATTTAAATAACTGGAGCAAAAGGTCAACGATAAAAAAATGCATATAACATAGTTCCGAAACGCACACATATGTCTACTGACATGCATGGAGGTTGCACAGGTAATCGAAAGTGTCACTGTACGTCGACTGCGACGAGAAATATGAAAAATGAAGTGTCCGGAAAAGAAAACCAGCGGTGAATGATTGCACATAACGTAGCCTGTAAGTTTACAGAAGCAGCCGAGCTGGGAAGAAAATTACATCGATCGCGCCACGTATCTACGTTCACTAAAGCATAAAATTTATTTTTGCGTAACACGACGTGTAAACTTGATGTGTAAACTCAATGTGGCAGGAGCTTGTGAGATAAGAACTCTCCTAGCAACGTTGATGTGCTCTATATTTCAATTTTAATAAAATTCGATCTCTTGTAGGAAAAATAAATTACTAAGTGATATCATACAATTAAACGACAGTAAATATCATAAAATTAAATACTCAAGAAAAAACATTTGATTTTGTATAAATGAAAGATTTAGCAAATCTCTCTTTATTGTTACAGAATCAATCATAATATAGAAAATTTTACTCTTAAGCAAGAGCAACTTTTGCGATTCTTCTCGTGACAGAAAGTTTTCTTGAAGCCACGATAGAAAGTTTGAGGAAGCTACGTTATACGCGAGCAGAAAAAAGGATCGGCAAAGAGCTTGAAAATCACTCGTGCGTTTCTGGAGAGAACCAGCCTCCCTCGATGACTTTGAATCAAAGTAGCTCGCCCAAGACAATAAGTCTCCCGCGGAGAGATTGAAGAGAACCGGAGCCGAGAGTGAGTTCAAGGGCTCGCGACCGGAATGAAGATACGGAGGGCCTCTCTAAGGGTCATACACTGCGTCAGTGCATGGATACACACATTGTTCATAGTGCGAAGAGTAGTTTTCTTTGACGCGCTGATTAGACACGAGCGAATTATGTTATCATAAGATGAGTCACAAAATGGCTCACGTATAACTATTTAAAGCTCAAATTTATTTCAAAGTTAGTGTAAAATGTTTTACAATTACATGAGGTAATTTGTGAACAATAATATTAGAATGATATAAGGAATTATGTAAAAATATAAAATGTTATACATAACAAATAATGCTACTATACAACACAATGATAAAACAGTTTTTATTAGTGTATGTGACAGATTTTTGTGTGAAAAATAATACTATTGCAATATTTTTTGCCGAATGAAGAAAAAAAAATTAGTGCAGACAAAGAAAAAATTGGAGACTTTTGTAACAAAAGTTAATACAAACTTTTTATAAAGAATCATATATAAATATGGAAATATTATAAAAAATTAATGTAAATCTTTTGTAAAGAATTAGGTGAATATGGCAATTATATGAACATTATTAAGAATTTTCCTCATAATAAAAGTTTATTTAATTATAACATCGATATTTAGAATAATCTCTACTTAATCTAACATCTTTATATTTGTAAAATAAACATTAAAAATATTTTACAAAGAGACAATTTTGAACAATTTGTATTAAAATATCAATGAATTAATCAGATGTAAATTAAAATATTATAAATTTAACTTTAATATCGATAAATTGCTGTCTTTTTTGCTTCGAAAATTTGTCTTGCTTTTTGTGGCGGAAAATGAAACCTCAACGAAATTTGATATCGTCTGTGAATATACAGCAAGTCTCAATGGTCAATTCTATACTGGGAGGGAAAATAGCATTGCGATTGAATGGCATCACGATTGAACGGTCCATAATCTGACAGCCGAAATGTGCGGCGGACTACAAGATGGACTAGACCATTTTATCGATTTTCTTTTATCAAGCGATATACTCGACAGAAAATATCTTGAACATAATATTGCGAATAAAAAATTAATTTTTCCTTTCACTTGTTTATTTATTGTAAACAAAATTCACAGTTAATAAATAAAATTTAAATTAAAAAATTTTAATTCTAATAAACTTTATATTATTTCAAAAATTTTATATACTTTTTATGAAAATTTTCTTTTATTAGTACAAATTTAACGAAGATTTATATTTCAATTTTATTAAAAGTTAATTTAAATTATTTACAACTTTTAAGATACTTACATTAACATCAAATTATTTACATTTTTTTAAGACGCAGTATTAGCATCAATATTATTAAATTGCTTATCAATTTAATTTGTGATGTTACTATCCTAATTCGGATTCGCTCATGATTGTAATCAAACTCATGATTTTAATGAAAATAATTTCGGCGCACAATTTACTGAATTGGATATATATAAATTCACATCAAAAAAATTATTTAAGCATTAAGATCTTAGAGGTTTTCGTTACTTAGTTATGTATTCATATTTGTGATATCTTACTACACTTTGTTTCAACTTCCAGTTGTTCTAATTTGCATAATAAATAAGGATTGTTATTGTAAGATAAGAGTATTTAGTTCTTATCTATATTTTTATATACATTTTTATATATCAAACTATTTTAAAAGCCTAAATTAATTTAGCAATTAAATTTAAAGTATGAGTTATGTGCAGAGTAAAGTAAAAGCAATCACATTAAAAATTTCGTAAAACCAACGTTTCAATTGTTAGAACATCTATCTTATTTGTACATGATGGAAATGTTTATAGATGCTGCATGATCGCATAGAATGTTTCGAATGGAACGCGTGTTTGTTTGGTGCCAATAAATTGATACTCGCATCAATTTTGTACGAGTATCCCGAGAAGCTTGAGGGATCGAACCGTATCGTGAAGGTTGTTCGAGGAAGGTTTACCAAGGAATATCGATAATCCAAGCTTCTCCGCTTATCACATGCGCTCGAAGGGTTTATTGATATTTATCGTTCAAAATGTTGGGAGTGCTCGCTAACAATATCACACATCGCGTTTTCATCTGTATGTATTATTTATACGTTCCATGCATTTACGACTTTCATCTTCTTTATAGTTTAACATTTGAATTAAATTGATAAACATAATAAATATATACAAATAAAATTGTTACAAAAACAATTTTTTTGAAATTTGATACTTATATCAGAAGCTCCTTATTTTAAAACAGATTTAAAAGAAGATTTAAAAATGAATTTTTTCTTCTAAAATAGAGGAAAACAATAAAAAAAATCAATACATGCTGCTCCAAGCTAGATAACAGAAATTAAAAAATCAAATTTTTCTCGTAAGGCAAACTAACAATTGACTTCTTTTAAAGCAGATCAAAAGAATGCAAATAAACTGACTCTCTTTGTGAGGAAAACGGCGACATCCGAAGGATGGTTTTAAATTACCTCGGCGAATAAATTTCATAGAAATTCGCGCGACGACTTCGCTTCCTCTCGGCTTTATCCCTACTCGTGGTGTCGTGATTAATCGAGTGCACGATTCGATCTCGGCAATCGCTTCGACAAATGATGATTAATGGAACCACTTCGCTTTCCAGGAAAACGCGCGCGATCCTCGAATCGTCCACGAAATCTCATGCTTTTCGGCTCGATTCCTGCATTCCGAGACTGCCATGAGATTTATTCGTCGCGCGCGCGAGCATGGAAGTAAAATTCTCGAACCATCGAGTTCAAATTATATATGAGGATCTTTTTCCGGTAAAAACGTGTACTTTGTTGTATAGTTCTCGCGTGTTTTTTACGTAACCATACGATAAGTTAACTCTCATGAACAATTAAATATGATTCAAAATTAATAAATATCAAAATTATATTCTCATAAAAATAGAAAAATAATTTTACCTATATATTTAAAATTTTATATAAAATTTATATTTAAAATAATATGTCAATTTCTTTATTATAATAGAATACTACAAAAATGTAATTTTGTATTCTTTTATCAATTTATCAATTTATTTTCTTTATTATAATATTTATTTATTTTAAGTCGAAATATACGCTATTTAAATTAAGAGAGAGGGAGAGAGAGAGAGAGAGAGAGAGAGAGAGAGAGAGAGAGAGGAGGAGGAGGACGTACTTACTAACTTAACTTACTTATTTAATTTAATTAATTATATATATTATTTAGTTTATTTATTTACGTTACGTTACGTTAACGTA
>NW_012130111.1:1070893-1075652 GCF_000143395.1 Atta cephalotes | reverse complement strand
CACCTTACCTCCCCTTGGTGTTCGCCGTTGGACAGTCTANACGAGAGAGAGAGAGAGAGAGCGCTCATCAAATTCGACTCGTAATAGCAATCTTGAATTTATCAGAGGCTTTCGATACGATATATTATATACGGCTTATATGATACATTATGAATTAATTCATGTGCCGTCCCAAGCACAATCTTGGTCGAGAATTGTCGATGTGTAACAATGTATTTTAGCATCCTCCTATTTCGACCCTTTCGATTGGAATAAGCAAGCTTGTAGTCACTGGTATCTTATTAGGTAACATTTAAACACTATCCTTTCCCAAGAATTGTCTTTGGCTGGTATTTATAGGCTGTTCTTATATAGTTAAGACTGTCTTGTTCAGGTTTAGATATCAAACCATGTACAAAGTATTAGTAATACCTTAAGATATCACTTAAAATAATTTTGTAATAGAAACAGATGAATACCGTCTTCTAATGTTGTCCAAGATTCTGGGCATTGACTTGAAATATATCGATATTCACGCATATCATTCGTTTTTTTATGAAGATAGAAAAAGGAAGGAAAGAAAGGAGAGAAAAAAAAGAGAAGAGATAAACATTGATATATTTCAAATCACTGCCTAGAAGAAATTACAAATTTTTGATGGCACCAGTTTATATGAATTTGATCATTACACAAAATAAACATAAATCTGTAACTTTAACTAGATATTATACTAATTTGAATAAATTAATAATATTCACATATCTTATTTATTTCTACTACATTACAATCACAATAACAGTACAATAATAAATCACTAGGTGCTTTCCAATTGTAAAATTACTAGACACTTTCGTGACACGGCGACACAAGTTGCATTTCAAGTGCCATAATACACAACACTACACATTCGTATTCAGCCTGAGGGTTATTAGTTGACTGTGTAAGCTTGCGTTTTATAGTGATAATTACATGTTACTTCTAACAACATCCATACCAACGTCATAAATGAAGTTGGAGGATGTTGAGTGGCCAGTATTTTTGCTTTTGTTTTATTCAATATAAGTGGAAAAAATTACATTTAATCTAATTATCCAAAACGATTCGAAATTGTGCATAGTATATATATTTTGTTCCAATTGAATTATGCACAATATTACATTTTGTGCATTTTCAGTGTACATTTGTAATTAATATGTGTTTATTAAGCAATTGGAAAGCACCCATTATTCAAGGTAGACACAGTTATTTTACATCATCTAATTTTGAACAGTGTATTCTGATTTGCATATGGATTATGGCTGGTTCTGATTCATGGATGATGTAAATTATTGCCTCATATATCATATGTTAACATAATATGTTGATGATGACTAAAAAATGTAGCCAAAACATTTATTTGGAGTTTTTAATATAAATTTTATTAAATTAATAAATTTGTTGTTAAATAATTTGCATATCGTTTATCGCGCTAATTTAGAAGCTCTAGAGCTTATTTGATGGTTTTTCTTTTTTAATTATCAGGAGTTTAATTTGTTTATTATTTAAAATTTTGACAATTTATAATATCGATGGAGTTTTTAATTGAATTATTATATAAAACTAAATTTAATTTGGTCATATGAGCATCTTAACAATAAAATAGTTATTTAGTAATAATAAAATAGTTAGTAATAATAAAATAGTTTTTATGTTTTATAAAATTTTAATAGCGTACAACATTTTTTAAATTGGACTCTATGCAGAAAATTTTGAAAAACAATTAAAAAAAAATGTTTTTTAATAAAAAAATGAAGTTTTTCTCTGAAGCTCCATTTATTTCTCTTTAAATATCTTCTCTTTAATAGAATCTAAAAATTTTCGCAGTGACAAATAGAAGTGTCTCTTTCTTTGCAAGAAAACGTGATTTTTCATTAAGTTCCGTGAAGTATTTAAACACTTGCATTAACGACGTTCTTATCTACTCCATTTTCATTTTTGCCATATTTTGAAAGTGGTGACTGCACCAACGGTGGCGAAAAAAAGTATCTGCACCGACTCGTTATGGATAACTAATTCCAATAACGCGCTCGTTAATCAAGCTACACTTTCCGGCCAACGGACAGATATGCGACTTCCGTTTTGTCTCTTTTTTTTCATCGACTCTTTATCCCCTTTTTGCGGACGGACGCGTACTAAAATAAAGAGTCGTGAATTTATACGTCTGGGGATGGCGGCCGCACTTTGTCAGGCACATATGACTCCGCGATCTGTATTGTACTTTTTTTAACTCTTTCATTGTGACTGTTAATTAAAGAAGTATCGTGAGAGTGATTGCGACAAATTTATCTAGATTTCCGAGTAACGATGAATTGTGTAATTACAAAGCGTTTGTTTGCATAATTTCGAAAGGTAATAAACTTCTGATAGAAATGCATATGATTACATTGGAAATTCTTAATGTATCATATTTTTATTGCATAATGTATTGATTTAGATTGTCATTTTTATTACATTTCTATAACGTAAAATCTTTTTTATACAATCTTGCAAGATTTTATTTTGACAGCCTCTTGTATTTAAATATATTTATATAAATATAAATTTATTTTTTATTTATATATCATACTAAGACTCTATCTATTTTTCTTCCACATACTTTGTTTTACAATAATAAATTTTTTATGCGTAAGTAAAATTATAAATAAATACATTAATTATAGTATTCCCTAAAACTTTTAGAATAAATATCACTATGTACAGTAAAATTTTAAGATTGAAAATTGAATCACTCTTTTTCAAGATTTACTCAATTTTCACTGTTTGAGTGAGATGTTGATTATTTAAGATTAAGATTAAGATTATTAGATGTTGATTAAATTCTCTATGTTTAAAGGTTGTGCTTGTGCTCTTAAGGAGCAATCATGATAGTATAATGTATTTATAATCACGTCACTCTACGGATAAAAAGATAAGAGATAATTAAAATAAATATTACATAGTTTAATATAAGGAAATATTGAGGAAATACATGATCGTAGTGGTATCCAATGAAGCAGTTATAATCGGCATACCCAATTTTGTGCCTTTACGAGTAACAAGACTCATTCCCTAGAACGATCCCTTTCGCCAATTATTTGCGGTAAATAAACGATCAAGGTATTCCATTTAATTGTTTTGGCTCTCAGACCACGATATCCGTTTTACTCTCGAGCCTTACCATCTTTCTCTTTTCTGCTCTCAAGCGATCATGAAGCTATTCTATATATGTATTATGTAATTTATCATAAAACTATATTCATCGTTCGTTTTACATTTGTATTTTATTGATAAAAATAGAGTTAAAAGAGTCAAAAAATTTTCGCCTGCACATGAGTTCTATTTAATAAATTAAAAACCTCATTAATTGAGAAGGAAATTTGTAGAGAATTTATAATGTTTTACTTTTATGGTTACTCGAAATTAAATGTTTCATTAATATATGTATATGCAAGAGAAGACGCGTGACTTTAACAAAATTATTTTCACGTGGTGCGATTTTTCCATTCGTTCTCGAAGTTTCTACGGAACCTCGAGAGCATTGGGATGCGGTTAATAAATTTCGAGTGACTAATGGACGTGTTCGTGCAAGCACGCGCGCAAGCATGCGAATCTTGGAGGAAGTGCACCGCTCTGCTGGCGCTAGAGCGCTGGATCGACTGCAAGCCCGATGGCTAATTAGATATTAACGACAGAATTAGGGGCGGGCGACGAGGCACAGCCTAATGGGATATTAGCCGGCAAATTAGGACACTAGAACTGGAAATTAGAAAATTAGCTCGGCGCACTAGAAAGCACGTGATCATAGCTTCCTCTCACGAGGACGTGTCGATTTTTCACGAGATCACAATCGTAAAACCACACGCGAGTATAATATAATGCTAGTGCGATTATTTTTATTATATAAAATGCTAAGAAAAAAACAGAGGTTTAAAATTAAAATTCTGAATAATTCATCTTTTTATTAAAACATAATGCACAGTCTAAAAATTAGAGAAATATATACGTTTTATATATAATCAGCATATGTATTTTATACATAAAAAATATATAAAATGAAAACATTATATTAAATGTGACTTCGTCGACATATAATTTGCATATTTAATCGCATATTTAATGAAATACGCGGCATTTGAAGTCACATCTCGCAAATGATAAAGATCTCGCAAAAGAGAAAGAATAGAAAGAAAGTCGTTTTATCGATATTGTGAGTATCGAAAGATGGAGAATATTTCTCTTCAAGGGAATTGAGTTCCATTTTAATATTAGGGTACTTTGGTCCCTTTTGCTGCCTAAGGGACGGGTCTAAAAGTTAAGTCTCGTAAAAAGCAAAGTTTCGCACGAACGTTATTTAATCAATATTGTAGTGTATCGGGAACAAGAAATATTTTTTGTCAGAAAGAAATGATCGTCAGAAATCTTTCTGAAATTATGTCGCACTAATATTCCAAAACGACTATCGTGTCATGCGTTTCGCCGGGTACGTAAATATATTCATATTCGTCAAAACTGAGGTTGTCGTGATACCGAGTTGGGGGCAGGTACGCCTGATTGATACCTGGTTCGCGTGATTCTCGCGAAAAGGCCCGTCGTACGACAACGCGATCGGCAACGAGGCCAATAACAACAACGATGACAGCGGCGACAGTAACGCTTGAAAAATTGCTGCGCACCGCGGGGCGATCGGTTTTTAATTTTCTCGCGCAGGCCCGCATCCGCGATAAGCGTCCTTTAAAGAGAGAAAGAGAGAGAGGGAGAGGGA
>NW_012130111.1:1050996-1070486 GCF_000143395.1 Atta cephalotes | reverse complement strand
ATATATATATATATATATATATATATATATATATATATATATATATATTTACTGCTAATATGATATTTGTTATTGTTACATATAAAGTCAGAGATTTTAGAGTTACAGATAAAAAATTTATAAGATTTTCATTGCATGTAAAAATTTTATAAATATTTTTACGAGGGATGCTGTTATGAATTTTTATTCATAAACTTTTACCTTTTAGTCGATTTAAATATATAAAATGATATTTTTATTTTTTTATAAATAACGCAATGTTTCTTCAAGTTTGTTCCAATTAAATTTCTAAAAGGCGTGAGAACGTCCCGTGAATGTTTGAATGTTCTCAAAATATCTCAGGATGTCCTGGGACATATTCAGGATGATTCTAAGGACGTCTTATATTGTTTGGGTATGTTATCACTAGCTTCTTAAAAGTTTTCTTATATTTAAATATAATTAATGATATTATTGTTATTATTTATTAATATACATATATTACCAAATTGTTGTTATTATTATTATTATCATATTTGAGCGGTGAGAGTCTTCGATATTAGGTACTATATAAAAATATGATCCCTCCAATTATTAAGAGCACTTAAATTCAATTCCAGGCCGATTCGAATCACAGCACTTTCTTCCCAATCTTTTGACACTTTCTCGCATAAATTCAGCGCGTATATAAGTCGGCGCGAAGCTAATTACGAGATTACAGATCCGTATCGTGAAGATTGAAGCGAGTGTGCTGCGACCACGAGAGGGTTTAGTGGCCCTCGTAATCCGACAATCGATCTCGTAAGCTCTCGAATGAAACAGAAGGCAAAATGACACCGAGCGCGTTAATCAGAAATGCTCAATTATAGATTTGCTCTTGGCTTTACAAATTGGCTTGTTTTCGTGGAATAATAAGTTGAAATAAATATAAGTTGAAATGAATATAATGCAAATATTAGATTTATCAAAGTAAGGTCACTTTAGAAGCTGATAATAGTAGATAAAAGTTTATTACACGCGATTTATTTTAAAGACTAATATTTTAAAGACTTCAATGACTAATTTTTAAAGGAAAGCTTTGCTTAATAAAAACTTTAGAAATCTGTTTCTTTTATATATATATATGGAAAAAGTTTCTCTTAATAAGAAAAGTCATTTAATCATAATTAGAATTTTAAAAGCTTTATTTTAGATATTTCTTTGTGCATATTTTTCTCTACAGTAAAAAAAATTTCTTTTTTAATTTTATATTAACGTTGAAATATTTTTTTACTTTTATTTGTAAGAAGACATAGGAATTCCATTAAATATATATAAATAAAATATATAAATAAAAAAAATATTTAAGAAAACATTAATTAAAATTAAATATGTTTTTTGTCATAAATATTTTACGTTTCAACATTGTGAGATTATACTACACTGAAAAAAATTTTGGTCATTTTTGATCCAATGAATGATCGTTAATCAATGTCCGACTTAATATATTTAGTTAATTCATTGATACAATAATTGGATTTATTTATAACATATTCAGTCTTGCAATGAATTCTAGTAATAGTTTTATAATCTAAATCATTATAAAAATTTATTGGATCAATTTTCATTAATTCAATGAATATTTTATTATATTTACGTACAGTTCTGTTCAGTGTAATAAGTGCAACAAATAGACGAAAAGTGATTAGAGAAGTAGAGAGTTAAATGATATTTTCGAGGAAAATTAATTCCGAATTCGACTTGATTGACGCAATTATTTTCTCATGCGCGTTGTAGTGGAAGATTTTGATTAATCTCTTGAGTATACATGTGCTAGGATTTGCTACTTCTAACATAACTAGATATGCCACTTCATTGTCTTTGGGTCCCCATAGGGGAATTGTTGAGGACGAGTGGAACTTTGCGAACCAAGAAACTCACTGTCTAACTAAACAAGCTGCAACATAATACACAATAAAGAAAAAGGACCACGTTCACTCGGCACATGTGTAAAGAATTTTTCATGAAACCGGACGACTGTACGAGTGTAACTGAGATTTACATTTTCATGAATTAATACTCGCTATGCGCGCGAATCTTTTTAATTATGGTAATTGAGAAATCTATCCCTCAAGCATTTTGTTCGTTCAACATTATGGTTTATAAATGCAAAATATTCTAACGATAATTCATTTCGCCAAGCTTTTTCAAGTTCTCGTTAACGAATGTTAAATTGACGAGACGCTTATTTTTTATGCTTCTCTGGGAATAGAAGCGATTCAATAATTGACAATACTAACAAATGCTTGTCAGCGAGAGAAATTGTATTTAAAGAATGGTAGAATATATAAAGTTGAAATAAGGAAGGAAGACCAATAATAAAACTATTCAAATTCGTGCTAAATGGATTAAGTTCTATATTTTGAGTTTTCAAATTTTTTTAACAATTGGAGAATTACTTAAAATATATTCTTCTCTATTACTTCCTTACTTTTATGTAGTAAGAGATCATTTAAGCTAATATAATACTGGCAATAAAAATTTTCTATTTCTATAATAATTTAGAAGTAACTATTTATTAAAAATTGAAGAGTGTCATTCATTTGAAACGTTCAAAATATTTCGAATGCTTTACCGATTATATCGTTTTAATATTTTACTTGCTTGTGATATTCACATTAATGAGGCATTTTACAATAGTTGTGCACAAAAGTTGTATATGAGGCGGATATTTTTTTTCAATGTCATCGAATTTTAAATTATATATTTAATCACATATTTGTATAGTCTTGTCATCAAATTTTGATAATTAAAGAGTTAATTCGATCCGTTCCATTTGCTTCAATGTTAGTTCACAAAGCGCCCACGATTCGTATTCGAGCGCTTAAGGAGAGGATCAAGTTCGCGGGCTAGCGATTTCGCTGCAGTTTCGCAAGTAGTTAGTGCATACCGCATACGGCTCGTGCGAAAGCATTCCCTCGGGGGCGTGGATGACCAACAGTTTAAACAGAAATTTGATCTGTATGCTACCGCAATCTGAAGCTTTAAGCCAATGTCGATAAACATTGCATTTGGAGCGCGGTGCAGTTTCAGCTGTGCGTCAATATTTTCAGTAGGAATATTTTCAATAGGAACACACGAGTATTTATAAGGCTTTTTTGTAAGGCTAAGAATTATCAGTTCTAAAATTCCATTTATCATAATCTGTCATCGTAGTTAGATAGTATTGAAAATTTTAATTTAAGATTAATTTAATAGAAATTGAGTAACCATAACAAGTAATATAAAACAATTTGACATAATAAATGAAAAAACATACAAACTATTTATACTAAGCTATTTTATTTTCTATTTTACATTTCTCATGATATGGAGAAGGAAACTACTTGTTAAGATAAATTTAACTTTATTGTAGTTCTTCAAATTATAATCGAGTTGTTATCAAACAGATTCACCGATTTCACGAGCGAATCAACAGCACGCTCTCTTATTGTACACAACTGCGGTATTTTCTGCTAGTTTAAACGGAAACAGAACATCGTTAACTCCAACTCAAAGTGCGACTTCGTGCACCGAGCACGTAGGTAATTCACTTATTTACCTACTTTAAGATCAAGCGTATTGTAAAAGCGAACCTATCAAATGGTGCGCGAAATAGAGTGCAAATTGCAGCCTTTCAGATCCTTAATCGCCTAGATCTTAATCTAGCTACGATTATATCGAAAGAACAGTCCGATCGTCTGTTGTAGTTTATGCGGAATGAGCGGTATGGTGCTGACTATGGTTGGAATGTCTTATGTGCGGAATTCCATGCCGAGGATGCTCGATCGCTAGGACTTTGGCGGCGATCGAGAATGTCCCGCCGCGAGATCGAAAGCGATTTAGGAGCTTCTCCTGAATCCAGGAGAAGCAGCTCGTATTACAAAAGTAAAAGATTATGGAATATTGGGATTAACAACATTGGATTAACAAAAGGGAAAAATAAATGGTAGACAAATAATATAATAATGTACACAATTTTGTTAAAATATTGTAAGGTAGAATTTGAAGATTTTGTTATTTGGGAATTTGAAATAATTACTGAAAATATAAAAAAATAATTATTGCCAATAAAAGAAAAATTTTGGAATTTTGTGAAATTATTACAAAATGTAGAATGTGTGTTAATTACATATATAAAATCGAAACAATATTTTCCTACAAAATTAAAAATATTTAAGTGCAGAAAATTATTATATTTAAATTTTAACTAATACATGATTTAATGTTTATTAATAATCATCAAAATGAAGGAGTTAAACGTAAATGGAATCATCTAACGTACCAAATAACCTTTGGGAAATGAGCCAAAATAGGCAATGTCAGTGGAATTTCTGAGTTGGCACGCGTTTGCAAGACCGCTTGTATTTGTTCTTGACAATTCCATTTTCCGGAATAATTGCGATCACATCGGAATACCTCAAAATGCCGAGGCGAGGATGTGGGCGGTGTTTAGTTAGTTACCATCCCAAAAGTTGAAGCTAAACCACTAACAATATACCTCGCAAAAACTCGTTAAGCCGAAATCGAAATGCGATCTCCAGCGACGGATCTTTCTCTTAATAATATATTATATTCTATTTCTTGTGAATCTAAATGAGCTCCATCCATGATACTATGACAATGATAATATTTGATATTTTACTATTCAAACATAAGACTGGAAAATTATTGTTAATTGTAAAAAGCAGAAATATTAGTGAATATCTCCCTAACTTCAAAAGTGACACAACTCAAAATTTAAGATTTTCAGAAAAGGTAGAAAACTATTTTTCAACTTGACAGAAAAAATTAATGACTAATAATATCAATACGAAGAATATATTCTTAACATAATTAATTGCCATCTTTGTCATTTTCGTTCCACAATAAAAGAAATCGCTAATTTTTTAATTGTGATGATTTTGATATTTTTATAAGATAAGTCTTTAAGACAATTGTAATTTGCAAATAACTTCTGATTTGTACTATTTGAAGAATAAATTATGCGATTGCTTGCTTTCATGGATTGAAAGTTATCGCACGAGCATCATCACACGGCAGAGGTATTATTGAGAATCGCGAGAAGAGGTATGTCGTCGCGTTTCGCAGGAAGACAACGAGGCGGAATCTCCGAGCCTGAAGTTGCGATGTAACTACGCGCGTGAGGAACACGATGGAAGTTGTTCGTGACTGTTCGAATGGTCTTTCTAGTTAAAATGTCGTCACTAAGAGCGACACGCGCAGTTACACGCCAGTGAACCTAACAGAGGTTTGCCGGAACAACCCCATCTCTAACCAGAAAGCGACTTAACTCTGTTGCCGAGGTGTGTCGACCTCGTACGACCAATTTGCGACACTTCGAAATGGAGTCCGCCAAGAAAGAGCCTTGAACTCGTGCAATTTTATGCGACCCCGCGAAGAAATAAAAGAATGATGTCAGACGACTGTTCCACTTTGAAAATAGACGTGATTTGTTCACAATACCGTTCACTCTGTCTGCTATTAATCCCTGAATGAATAAACTTCCGTGAAAACGATATTAATTAATATTCAATTATTTTTAGCTTGTTAGTACAATAAAACAATGTTCTATTTTTTTACCTTATCGTCGTAAATGCTGAATCTATTTAAAATGATTTAATTGAGTCAAACTAATTTGCTATTCAAAAGCACGACTTCAAAATACAGACATTCGTCATGCTAAAAAAAAGTGCATCTAACAAACTCGCAAATTAATCTTTTGCTCTTCTTGTTTGTAATAACATAGATACTTTTTACGTACATATATAATTAAATTATGACATTGAGAAGATTAAAAAAATATATTCAAGTATTGTCTTTTAAAGTAATCATATATATTAACCGCAAAAATAATTAATATGTTTAAAAAATTCCTGATATAGAATTAATAAATTAGATAGTATGATAAAATTAATAAATTATGTTATACAAATACTTCTGAAGTATTTCATAGATACTTAATGATTAAAATTTTTGTTAAATAAGAATCTTATTGGATCTGTACATGTGAATATAAATCAAAAGAAAATAAAAGAAAATAAAAGAAAATAAAGTTTATAATAGTGAAAACTGGACATTCAGTGTTTAAATAATTCCATAATTTTGTCAATATAGAGTTTCAAGACCAAAAAATCAATTCGACGCGCAGTTTAACAGAATTTGATACATAATATATACAAATTTACATCAAATTATTTAAGCACCAAATATTTAGCTTTAATCGTGTGGGCTAAAATTTTTGTTATTAAGAATTTATAGAAAATGAAAATGAAACATACAAATATATCAATTGTAATTCAGAAAATATTAATAAAGAGGTGGATTTCTTTGTAATCTATATATAATCTGGATTCATTGGTAACTGCATCGTAGTTATTAACTACTTTTATGTGCCATTAAACAAATCAATTTGCACACATTCATGAAAATATGAGAAGATAATTAAGAAAAACTGTATTTATTTGCGTGTGAATCAAACTAAAATAATTGACATAATTAATAAAAATGCATTCAATAAGAAATTCTATCTCGCTATACATGAATCTGTAAAATAAAATATGAATATTATCGTTTTATCTTTAATATTGGTGGTAATTGAAATGATTATTAATTTATCATAATGTTATCAATTATAAATTTAACGCATTGCTATGGTATTTCATATACTGATATGATAAATACGATACAGAACTCATAAAACATTAAATATTAATTCCCTCATATTAACCACCTAAAAATGAATTTTATAATAAATATTAGAGAGTTTAATTTATTTGAATAATTTATGAATGAAATATAATTACATTAATCCTAATCACGTTATTAATAAAATTATTAATGACATTATTTTTATTAAAAAAATATTCTTTTATATAGAAGAACTTTAGATCTGTTTATACAAAAGTTGTCTCATTAAAATGTTTTTAATAATCTTCTTTAATTAATTTTAAATATATTTTTAATCTTCTTAATGATGTATCTTCAGATGTACTCTTGCAAAAGTATATTTAAAAATCTGTGTGATAATATTAAAAATAATTAACCCTACGCAGAAAAAGCAAAAGATCAATTTACGAATTCGATGAACTTACTTTTTTTTTTAGTACGTCGAGCGTTCGTGTCTTTCGTAGTCATGCTTTTGAATAGTTGATTAATTTGGCTCAATTAAATCGCCGTAAACGGATTCAGCATCTGCGACAATAGAGTCGAGAGACCTCGTCTGATCGAGCGTGCGGTCCCCTTTTGTGGATAGATTGCTACTCCCATCTAGAAATACTTCTTCTTATAGTCCTTTATACTCTTTATCCTCGTGCCCGGAAAGTTTTCCGAAGAGTTACTTTCCCTTCCACCATTCGCAAGCATTTAATCCCCGTTTCAATTCGGACGAAGCTTTGTCGTTTTCAAGAAGAAGTATAAAGCAAAATCGAACGAATGCCTGTTGAAAAGACAATAAAAATAAGAGAACAAACTTGTTATTTAGATTTAATTTAAACAATACGAATTTTTATTGTAATTATTATATACAATGTTTATATGTATGTTTAATAATGTTTTTTAATAATGTTTATATTTTTGTATACTAATTGCCCAATAACATGAAAAAAATATTTATACTTATGTAAATAAATGAACAGAGAAATAAATTATTTAAAACAATGTATAAATCGAGCGATTAATATGAAATATTTAAATAAATTATATAAATGTAGAGCATGTCAGTACATTTAAGTACATGTAATTCTCTTACTTCAAAAGTGACCAATTAAAAAAGTTAAGTTCTTCATAAAATGAAAAAAATTTTTTAATTCAATAGTCCTCCATTTTTTTATCTGTTTTGTATTTTCTGTTTTTCAGTTCTACAATAAATTTATCTAATATGATTTTAATTAAAATACCAGCTTTGTAAATTCGCAATACGATGACTCAGTCTGTTCATGTATCACATGTTGTAGTTTCTATATAATTTGCATAGCTTATCATGCTCGTCGCAAGTGTAGCGAGAATGTCCTCTCCCTCAGCTTGTCCCTTTAATCATTGCAACTTCTCTTCGAAGTTCTGTCATACTGTTAGAGTAGTCAAATAAGTTCTTTGATAAATGTACAAGCGATATCTTGTCATGCGTGATTAACATTGAAACATAATGTGATAAATATAATATTACAGTATAATACGGACATATTGAGATACATGTGTTGAACATGTTAATCCTCTAATTTAGATATGATGTACATTAGCTGTTTGAATTTTCATTCTGATATAAAATATTGGCGATAGAAAGATAAAAGACACGAGAAAAGAACCTTGAAATAGTTGTTGACTATTTTAAAATATATTATCTTTTTATTATTCGATATTTGTATTCAAACTTTGAGTTTCTATAAGTCAATTATTAGCATATCGAATCTAAGTCCTATGATTTGATACAAAGCTGTGTCTTCAAAATTCACTATCACTAGTCAGCACTGAAAGACTACAGTTTATATTACATGCTGAAGAAGAAGTAGAAGAAGTGACAACTAGAGGTGTATGGAGGAATATAGACTTTCGATATTTCGTATTCAATCATTTTCAATTAATATATCGTTGTAGTATTGCGTACTTTTGATATAATTCGAAATATCGAAAATCTGTATGTTTCTTCGCATATTCTCATCTTGAAATGTATTAAAACAAAGAGAGTGATAGAAGTAGAAGACAATTGTCTGATTGCGATCCGATTCATGCTTGTGCATTCATGATCATCCACATTTGTCCTTGTTTAACATTTAATAAACAAAAAGAAGAAAATGATTCTCAAGTGTCTTCGTAAATGTGAATTGCGGTTAATGTTTATTTACCTTTGTAGATAAATTTTAATCTTTCACAATTTAAAATTGCAAATATAAAAATGTATAATAACGATCAAACATTTCGGTTCTAGTTTGAGCTTTCATCAACAGATAAACTTTAAAATTAAAAATTATAAAAAAAAGCTTATCACATCAAGTTATTTTTTTCCCGTCATGATTCATAGGTGAATAAAAGTTTTTTCCGACTTCATGAACAAAAGGGGAAAAAAAACGTCCTCCAACTCCGAGCCCAACTCAATTGCGTGGCTGGAACCGATTTTCAAATGAGTCCATCCGAGAAAAACCACATGGTCGCAATTTAATCAAAAAAATAAAATAACTGCAATAAATGCAATTATTATGATCGTCGTCAAGTTATAATTGAGGTAGAAAGAATAAATGAAATAAAGCAAGTAATTGTAAGAGTGCTGAATATCAAGTCAATACAATTTGACATTTTCAGAAGGAGATTAGAAATGTATAATACTCGCTCGAGTATATTATTCTCGGTGGCATCTTTTATCTTCCATCCATGTCTTGTCTCGTTCAACCGTTAATCACAGATAGCTTGTCACACGCGCGAGTACGTGAGTGCGCGTGCGTTCGTCAAAGCTGGCTCTTCTTTGCGCGTGTACGAGAGTCGGATGACCTTAATTAAGCCCACGACGAAGAACGCTAGCACGAAATAAACCGCTTTATACGTGAGACGGAAACACAAGTCGCTTCAGTAAACGTCACGACACTCGTTGCAGGCGGCTTTATAATCGCAACGCTAAATACGCGCAGTTAGAGGATAATGCTGTGCCCATTAGATATTTACGACGTGTATTTCGTTCGAGTCTGAAAATCCACTCTAATTGGAGGACGAGACGTCACAAATTGGCGTTTGTTAAATGGTGAATATCATTTCTCGCGTTCGTTAGCTCCATAAACATTTTACATTCGTGAAATGATATCTTGAGAATTCTCTCGCAGCTAGAAATGTAAATTCAATTGATGTCGATTTATGTTACACATAAGAAAGAAAGACAATTGACCATTTAGAGAAAGTCTCTTTTTTTAAAACTTACAGCTTGAGCAGTTATGTATTTAAAGGAAAATTGATACGGAATCTGTATTTCTTTTTTACGGAGATCGAAAAAATTCAATGATCTATCAATGAAAATAGTAATAAATTTGCGATTCGCTTACACGAATTTATAAACTTAATAATATGATAAACACATGATACCATTTTTGTTTTACTTCAAAAGTAACACAATTAAAAAGTACGATTTTTTAGTTATTACCATGAATGAGTTAGGTAAAGATTACTTTATCAAAAGTAAAGTAATTTAATTTTACAGCTTGTCTGTCAAATTGTCTGTCATTTGTGTCGTTCTTAAAGTTTTCTAAGAGATCATAATAAATTCTGCAAGAGTGACACATTCGAGTTGTCAGTTTTGTAAATATAGAAAGGAAAGTTTTCTACAGAAAACATTTCAGATTTAACAGTTTGGGTAATCAAAATTTGACAAAGAAATTGCAGACATATTATATTTAAATATTTTAATTGATAAAACGTAAATAACAATTGGTATTTTGAGTTATGTTATCTTTAGTGAATTCTAGATTTGTTATACTTTGTTATAATATACTTTGTAGGATATTAAAATTGTTACAATTCAAAAAAGAATGATTTTCAAAACGAAAATGATGACAATAACATTTAATGATATTTCTAAGAATACATTTTTTGCCAATATAATTTGATTAGTCAATAATCTTTTATTAAATTAAAATATAGTTTTTCCTCTTTCCTCTTCTCTAAAAACTTTATTTAATTATTTATATTAGATTTATTTTTATTATAAATAAATATTATAAATAAAATATATAAATTTGTATCATATTGTTCATTTTTTGAATTGGTCATTTTTGAAATAAAGGATATCTAATTTCTCAGAATAGATCTCTCATTTTCGTATATCAAGAATAAGAAAACTAGCAATCTGGATCTTGGTTCGGTCCAAATCTTTTTGCTACTCCTTTTCACAGAATTTTAAAAAATTTAGAGGTATTTTTTTCGATTATATTACTAAAGATGTTACAAGATATTTTAGAAGGGGACTCCGTCCTTTTTTATTTTGAAGAAATTTGAGAGTGAAATTTTGTTTGTGTGCTAAAAGAAACCCAGATTACAGACGGAAGAGACTGCAGAGTTAAAATTACATAAAAATTTTATATATAAAATTATAATAAATATTGTGACTTTCTAATTATTAATTTATTAAGATTATAATGTAAATAATATGATTCATATTTTAAATGTTCAACATATCAATTATAAATAGAATATCTATTGTGTTAACCTAAATTCAATTTATGAGATACTGACAGTAGTTCATTTTTATTCACTGGCTAATTATGGTTAATTACGTGTTTAATGTGAAAGTGATATGCAGCCACCAATGTCGGTGAAACTCGAAAGCTCTCCATAATGAAATTACTACCGAAACTAATAAATCCTCCTAAAATTTTAAGCGGATCATTGAAACTGCGTTGGTGTAAAGGAGAGAGATGTTGAAGTTTTCCTAATTACTACGTCGTAATTAACATCATGCAAATCTGCTTGGCAGATGCCGATATAATTAGCTTTTTTCTCTACATCTTCTATTATCGAATTTATTATCACAAGAATTGACGTAATAAAATAAAATGTTATATATCATAGATTCAACCGTTTTTCAAAAAAATTTTTATGTCTTGATGTGATCTTAATTATATTTTACCATATATTTCATTATGATTGTTGAAATATTACATTAACTGTTATTTTGCGAAGCCTGTAGTAATATTTATAATTTTTTAAATTATTCTGTCCCTTTAATTAAAATACACAAAACGAAACATGTTAATTGTGAAAATTGTGAACATCAGAGATGCTATATTGATATGCAACAGTTGAATATTATTCAATTATATTTAATATATTTATTCATTTATTAAAAATTTATTTTTTACATTTTTATTGACGTTTTGATAGTCTTTTATTTCAATAACTATTTTTATTATTTTTAACAGAAAGTGGAAACCTCCGTCGAAGAATCTTAAATTTAAAGAGTGCAATCTGCATTTTAAAATCTGAACACACTTTGCATTTTAATACAATTCGATTGTACAAAAAAATCAACTGAATTTGTATTAATGCTAAACAGTATATTTCTGGAATAGTTGGTTTATCCTATTGATATTGATATGAAAAATCTCAGACTATGAAATTTAAATCTTGATTTTTATTTATAAAAGGCAAATAAAGAAAGATAATACAATGTATATGTAACTTGCTCTACAGCGATTTTAATTTACTCCTAATCACTAATTAATTAATTGTATATAAAAATCATATTGTTATTAAATTTTGTTATCAAATTTTCTTATATACTTAAATTAAATTTTTATAAAGTTTCTAAAATTAAAAAATTTTTGTTTTAATTTAAGCTTTTTAATCTTAAGTAATTTTTATTTAAATTAAAATTTCAAAATACAACAAGTATAAAACAGATGTTGAATTTATTAATTTTTTGAAACATGATCAAGGAATATTTAAAGAATAAAAATAATTATGTTTTCTAAATTATTGTTTAATATTTTTATTTTTTGTGTTAGCAATTTGCAATCTATTGATATAGTTTTATTTAAAAATACACAAGCATTTTGCTCCAAAAATATTTTCATCAAAAATAGCGTACGATAAAACGACGTTATATTTCATAAATAAAGGATTGCTACATTTACATGTTTGAAGCTCACATCTAACCGCCGTTTGTTGAAAGCTCATTCAATTAGGTGAGTGAGAAATGAGATATCCGCATATGGGCGGAAATATATTGTTATCTGATGTGTCGATAATATATTAAAGTATATTCTCTTTAATAGATGAATTAATCAATTTTAAGTAATCCTTTAGTTATATAATAACCCTTAAATTATATAATATTACGATAATTCGCGTCGAGACTGATATTACGTTGGGGAGAATACTATATTATTAAGAACACGAAGAACAATTACGCAATAATATTGGAAATGTAAAACAAATTTATATCAATTAAGAGAAATAGAATATATATAAATCCAAACTCTGAAATATTTAAACACTAAGAGATTAACTTTTACCGAAAATAGATTTATTTCTCTTAATTATTTTATTCTTGTCGGTCTACGAATTGTAATAATAAATAATTTATATAATGTCCAACTATTTCCGTTTTTAAAATTCTTTAAGAAAGTTACTTATGCAAAAATGTTCAGTAACTTTTTTAAATTGATTTTTTTTTAATTGATTTGTAACTGCAGTTTTATTTAGAATTTTTAATATATGTCCTATTTTATTATCAAATTATAATTATAATTTGTCAATAATCAGTTTTATGTTAAATATTTAAACACATATTTAAAATGATCATACAATTAATATTTTTTTTGTTTAGAAATTTTTTATTAGTTAAATGTAAAAATCCAACCTAACAATAATTATTAATTACAAATTACGCAATAATTTGATTCGATTCGGATTCAATTCGAGATTAATTCGATATTAAAAAAATCTTGATTGAAAGAAATTTAAAATTTTATGGAATTTTATGGAAGGTATTATTTTAAGCACAAATATTTAATGTCGACTGTATATTTGACGCTTCTTTATTTATTTGCTAGAATAATCTAATTCAAAAAAATGATTGAGAATTACATTTATTTTCCTTCCTTTTTCATGAAATTTTAAATTCTTTTTAACATGATAATCGATTCTGTGATGTATAAAATTTTCGAGCTGCTGACTTTATAATTCAATAATATTCTGGTTTGCAGCATTTAATTTCGCAATGATAAAAAGCAACGGCCAAACGGCGACAGATATTTCGGGCGAGAAATTGATTTTGTAACAAGTGAAAGCTTTTCTCGCTACTAGCCAGAAGTGCGGTTCACTCGGAATTATACCTTTTCGATGACGGAATCACACCGTCCACGATTCAACGGACTGCTCGACTCCATGCATCAATTTCCAGCGGGTCTCCATTTTTTTCGCCACTCGCTTTTATTTTATTATTGATGTCGTCGACGATCCGTCAATGTCGCCGACGCCGAAGAGCGCGACGATCACGCAAAAAATAATGCGAGCCGACAGCTTTGCTCTTTTCCTCGTTATCGATGAGAAATTTCATAAACTATGAATCGTTCTCATTATTTATTATCATTATTATCCATATTAGCGCAGAAATCTACTGCCTAAAAGATTTTCGATCATCTTTAAAAATACATTATTCATTGTAAAATTAACTTAAGTATTTATTAGCTAGGTTATTTATTTTCATGCATATTGCTTTACATAATCTTGTGGCACAATAAATATTAGAAGTCGGTAAGTGTGAAAAATTGCACGAGCGTTACTTCTTATTTTATTTTTTCTTATCTTGTTCCTGATTACGTAATCGTTAAATTGCATACAGGATGGTGTATATATAATATGCAATACTATTTATCCGATTTATCTGTATTAATATACATAGACAGATATATTGAAATCATATTTACATCTATCCGGTGAATGTTAATTGTCAGTGAAGTGGATATTAATAGTTATCTATCATACTGACCATATATTGATCCAGTTTTAGATAGCTCATAATTTATTCAATGAATAATTAAATGTTTTGAAACAAATTAATTGTTCAGTTATCTTTGAAAATTTCTTTGAATAATTTAATTGCATGTTGATTAAAAGCGCTTGCAATATAATTTTGATTTTCCTACCTAAAGAAAGGCTTTTTTATTACATATATTAGATATTTTTATTACATATTTTAGAAATAGTTATATAATTACATGTATTTACAATATATTTTATTTATATTGTAGTCATACTAAAATTGTAATGTAAGAAGAGACAACAGAAAAAATAACATTTATATAAATAAAATATATGAAAGAGTCGAAATAAATACAAATTGGTCATTTCATCAAATCAATTTTTTATAATTTTGATAAATTGTTTTATGATCCAGATAAGATGTAAATGAAGAATTACTTTGTTGTAATTTTAAAAAGGTTAACAGGTCACAGAAAACATGAATGCGTTTTTAGAGAAATTATAATCGACTGACAAGGGATAACATTAGTCATTCCTTATAATTATGATGGGTCACGGAAAGCCTAGAACTCAAAAAGAGGGAAACGTGCCAGAGCTTCGAATCGGCATGAAATTTATGCACAAACTTTCGTCCGCGCCGCTATAAATCGTCGGTGTCGAGATGCCATCGACGGAAGGGAGGATCGAAAATTTCCCGGAAAAATGGCGTAAACTTTCGAGAGGCTCTTTATCGCGACTTCGTTGTCGTTACTGTTTAAAAAAATTTGCTTTATCATTCATTTCTTGTTGAAATAGCATTATGTAAAACTCTTGTATGTTAGTACTAATAAAATATCATATAGAATATATTAAATAAACTGCATGTAGACTACGAATTTTCATTGGATAACAGTGATTTAATGATTTCAATAAGCAATAATATGCACAATATAAAAAATAAATTTTATATTTATGTTAAATAAAAAAAAATCTAATGTAATCTATTTATGAAATATTTATTATATTTAATAATAATATTATATTTAATAATAATATTATATTTATATTATATTTAATAATAAATGTATCATAATGAGTTTTATATATTTTTTGTTTCATGCGCAATTATATTGCGCTAAGAGATTTATTTTATACATCTCAGAAAGAGAAAAATGATCTAATTATTATTTATTTTCCTAAAATTATGTAATCACACATTATATATATTTTTATATTTTTGTAAAAATATTATTATCTGTTTAAATAATATTTGAACGTATAAATTTTTTAAATCTTATTAACTTTAATGCATAATAATTTCTATAAAGACTTTCTATAAAGACTATTAGTCTGCAGACTAATTGGAATTATACAGAATATATAATAAGGGATAGGAATTTAGTAACTTCTACGTAAATAACAATGATCATTTATATTTTTGTTTGTACTGATTATTTTTAATTATGATAATAATATTTCAAGAATTTCTCTTGTTGTCCAACGAAAACTCAGGGAGAAACGAGACAAATTATTAGAGATGAAGGAAAGTAAAATTGATCTCCGTATCTCTGATGGAACCGGTTCCAATTTTCTGGCTGCCTGATCCGGCCTATAATATATAATTAGATTGTCGTTGATATATCATCCTCACGTTATAATTATTATTCAAAAGTTTACCGATTATTGATCGGGTAACGTAACGGGTCGTTTAAATATTTGATCTGTAAGAGTGATAAAAAAGAACGAGAGTAGAGTTTATACTTTCGAAGTAAAATAATCTGTTAATTAATTTTTTCTTTTTTTAATATATACGTTTAAACAGCTTTTAATTACTTATTTAATTACTTATTATTAAATATGAATTAGCAATAAAAGTATCCTGAATCCTATTTATTTCAATTAAACTCGATAAATACGCTCATGTGTCAACAGATTCATATTAATTCATTTATTTTATTGGATTAGAGTAAAAAAAACATTAAATTTTTACAATTTAATTTTATTCAATAAAATTCAATAATTTTATTTGAATACAATTTATATTTTTGTAGTAAAAAAATACACATAATATATATTCAATACTAAACTTATTATGGAGCTTTTTTATCGCAATATAATATTTCATATATGTTTAATATGGACAAATTTAAATTTAACTCTGTAATTTTCTAATCTCTGTTGTATAACTAGAGAAGGCTGTTTGACATACTAGTGATAGATGTCGATCGAATGGAGATCTTCCGGGTTTTCCGGGTGATTTTTCATGCTAGCCAAATACGGATGACAATTTTTCAGACCACTATAAAACTGAAATTTCTCACGCCTTCTCCATCCACCACTTCAACCGATCCAGGGCGATCAATGTCGATATTCGCGTCTCTTTTCACGTCAGCTTCGTTTTGCATCCTTAGCATCCCCTAAACTTTCCGACGAGAGGAATGAATCTACTCAGATGACGATGATGTAGGATGAATCGGCTAGTTCCCGCGAGTTCTATTAAACTGAGGTAATCTTTAAAGAAAAAATAGAGAGGAATGTTAATGATTAAATAGATTATGATTTTTCTTAAATTAATATACTGTAAATAAAAAGACATAGAAACAAGTATTTTGTGTTTGTGTTAAAATCGGTAATATTTTTTAATTAAATTTAATTAAATTTTTAATGTATTCAAATGTTAATTTGACATAATTTATGAATAAGTAAACAATTAACATAAGCAAGTGTATTTTAAATTTTTATATTAATATTAACAAATAAAATGTAATTTAACACATTACAAATGTTAATTTTACTGAAATATGATAATTTAATATATATATTATAAATGCTAATTTTTCTGTAGAAATACGTTTCCACAATTCGCTTACAAACTCTGTCAGTGTTACATTTTCGCGTTATTATTTTACATAATATTTGTGTTATTTCCTAATATTCATCTTGTGTTAAATTAATAAAAAGATTTGAATGGACCGTTTAGAACAAGTGAAATGTATTAAATTTAACCCAAATTTTCCAACTATGCATTTTAAGATTGATCGTTATTTATTAGTTTTTATTGCGTCAAGGAAATATTGTATAGAAACGTTTCCTTTTATTTATTTGACAGTATCAATCTTTTCAATTATATTTAAATTTCCTTTTTTCTGCAATTTTATATGTGGAGGATAACATGATTTATTTTTTGATCAATATATAAATTAAAAAAAATTTCCTAATTTTTAAATTGATATTTTTAGTGTAAATAAATTTCTTATGAACTGTAAACAAAGAGAGAAAATTATTAAGGATATAGAATATTTATTTTTTATTTAGCCGTTAATTGACATTGGATGTTTCCATATCACGCTAGTGATATATTACTGAAGGAATCGCCAGTTAAACAGTGGCTTATCGAAAATCATGGATCGAGGATAATCTTTTTCGAGCGCTTGTATCGCGTTGAAAATGGCTTGGCGATCGCAGCAATTAGGATACCGTGCACGCGCTCCATGCGACACTAATTGCGCTTAAGTAATCTAATGGCGATACGTGATAATTTGCATACGTGTAATGCCTGCGTTGATCCATGGACGGCATTTAGTATCAGCAGCCGCGCGATCGAACCCGAACATTTATGACGCTTTTATCTCACGGCAGCTCCACAGTGTACCCACACGATACGTATAACGCGTGTGTAGCGTGTCTAAAAAATATATAGGATGTGTCAAACCAACCGTCTTCCATTAGCTGCCTCGTTTGCTTTTCTTTCTGTTATGATATTTGTTTAATGAATAACTTTTTATTATTTCTCATGTTTTATAATAATATTTTATATATTACACACTTAAATAATTAAGGCTGAAAATATAATTGTGATAAGATAGTTTAAAATAAGTTGAGAAATAAAGGCAATACAATTTATTTATACGTTTTCTTAATCTTCAATTGCAAGATTCTATATAATAAAATATATAAAATGTAATATAAAATAATTGAATATCATATTTAGCTATTCTGAGGCAGAAATAATACTTTAATAACAAATGTATATTTTGATATCATTGTGTAAAAATTTTAATATATCACTTCTTTGTGAATTGAATTCACAAGTCAAATTATTAATTATTAATTAATAATCAAATCGTCCAAATTATTCTTATTGTATAAATTAACAATAAATAAATAAAAATTTATTTATAATGTATAACTAAAACTTATAGATATTGATGCAAAATTACATTAGCGTCTTTGTAATAAAGGCAAAATATAAGAATTATTTTTGTACTAATATGTTCTATTTCTTGTTTCAGGTAAGTTTGATTGGACCACTCCATGGCTACTATATTGAATAACCGGGAATTTAATGGTCAGTTGTACGTACGTATATTATTAGATTATTAATCACGAGCAACGTTATCGCCGCGCTGCAGAGAGAAGATCAATTTTTGCAATTAATTTCGCAAGCTAAATTCGGGAATCTCGAGCGCGGCGGAACGATAAGCGCCGTCGATAATTATACTGAGGCGAATATGTGTGCGAATCTGCATGTGTACATATATGTAATTGCATCTGAATCTGGGTCAGGTATCCGCGTTCCATCGCCGTCACGCAATGTTTATCTCGAAATCGATGGTGAATTATTGCTGGATCGAGTGCAACTCTGCCGGAAACACTATATTTTTGGCCATGCGAGATCCTTATTATTCACTAATAATATTTCCAGTAATATTAACGCGGTTACTTTCCAGGGTCAGGCAACTTTTGCATTAATTTCTTTGAATTTATGTATACAAGAAATCTACAGTATAATCATATTTACGATTTCTTTGTCCCACATTTTTTAAAATTCCTTCTTCTACATTCTTTTCTTTGCAAGACATATGTATGTATATACTTATATTTTCTTTCTGTATTTTCTTTAATAATCTACAAAAACATTTCAAAAAAAGATTTAATTTTAAATTGTATTTAATAACTTTTTAATAACTTTTTATTATTTATATTTCTTTATTATTTTATTATATATAT
The DNA here is from genome assembly GCF_000143395.1 of Atta cephalotes. NCBI lineage: Eukaryota > Metazoa > Arthropoda > Insecta > Hymenoptera > Formicidae > Atta > Atta cephalotes. The sequence goes on along the minus strand of NW_012130111.1, from coordinate 1,051,040 downwards.
ATATATATATATATATATATATATAATTAATTTAATTATTTATT
>NW_012130111.1:1032366-1050976 GCF_000143395.1 Atta cephalotes | reverse complement strand
TATTATTAGAAAGAAGCGACCTGTTTCAGCAGAAAATCTGTTAAGTTAAAATATATTTTTCAAATTGAGCACATTTCTAATAATATTCAATAGATAATAATTTCAAATAAAATTTGAAATTTGAAATTATTTAAGATTTTCTTCATAATGATTACATTTTTTTAGGAAGATAAAGATTCCTCTTTTATTAAAAAGCAAAGTAATTTTCTTGAATTGTTTGTGAAAGAGACGTGAAAAAATCAAAATCAAAAACTGAAAAATCAAAATATTAACATCCGAAGTAAGTTTAGCAATATATGTTCGAAATAGTAAGTATCATTTATGTATTAACACTTTAAATACAATATTTCTAATATAAGTATAAAATTTTTCACACAATGAATATTTATCATTGTGGTAATTGATTTGTGCATATTGTTAGTTTCCATATATATTGGAAAGGAATGTGGACATCAATCGTAAAAGATATTTAATAATACCGAAAATCTTAAAATATGTATTACAATTACAGTGTGTTACATAGTGAATAAAAAAAGTATATCATATAATAAAACAATATATTAAGATTATTTAAAAAAAGAAAAACGGTCTGCACTTTCAAATACTTGAAGAATTTAACAAATATTAAAAAATTGCAGTTTTAAATCGGTTATACTATAAATAATAAAATCTTTGATTTTTAGTTTCTAAAATAAGATTTGTAAATTGGCATTCTATAAGTATTTGCGCATAGTTGCAGATGCGATTATTGTGATTAAGAAATTTAATCGCATCCCCGTAATTAGATCGCCATTGCAATTTCGTTAAAAGTCAAAGGTATGCCCGTCCGCGCTAACTCTCGCTCTAACGAAGTTTTCAGTCAATAAAGCACAAGATAAACTAGTAATGAAAAATCGATAAGGCGCCATACATAGTTTGAAATCTTTCTTCCTGTGAAACTCACCTCGTCGGAGAAATATTCTTGCATGGAAGATTGATATCTCCAGTCTCGAAGTTAGCTAAGTTCTTTGCTATAGCGCAGTAAACGATAATGGAAATTTTAAACAAACACGAATTATCGCATTTTTCTAAAAGATGCGGTTTTATTAAAAAGATATGTATAAGAGCAGTAATGTAGTTGTGCCTTAGCGCAGCCAAGGCACTTTTTTTGAAAGCTTAGCGACACCAAAGTGCTTGTATAATTATTTAAAAACAATTTTATATGTTTGTAATAGAGCGGTAAGAGAAAAAAGAAACATTTAAATATTTAGTAAAATCTGAATCTTGACATAACAATATGGCGATAGAACGTAGCTAACTAAAGCTTGTCCCTAATTTAAAAATATCGAAAAAGATTAAGAAGATAGAAAACGTTGTATAAAATGTAAGAATTTAAAAAATAAGTTACTTTATAATAAGATGGTAAGCACCAATACAAATCATCTCCTTCATTTTGTTTGAAGCACTGCCAGGGCACATAATGGTCTTATATATAATATAATGGAAAAAATTATATGAAATTTGATTTGAAAAAATTTAAGATAACCTTGATTTTTCTATAAAAGAAAACTTTTTTACATTTTTTATCTCATATTGTAAACCGCAAGAAAAGATAAATATTCACCTTTCAATGTTTTGTTTTAATTATTAGAAGTATTTAAAAGATTGTGTTGTTTACGTTAAACAACTCTGTATATGACATATAAATCATCAAACATTTATTAATTATTTGAGTTTCTTAATTTATTTTCATACATATGTTCATTAATCTTTACAAGATGGGAAAATTACTTTCATGACGCTGAAATAATATATATTTGAGGCAAAATGTACAATGAGATAACGAATTTTACAATAAATTTTATTTAAGGAAAATTGTAAGATTGTTTTAAACGCTTTCTCTCTTTAAAGATTAAAGCTAAAATTTTCTAGATAATATGCCCATACAGATAATATAACATACTTTACAAAGTACTTATACATACATATGAGATTTGTCACTCGATCAGCAGGGTTAGGGTTTCTATCATCTTCAACGTTTATTCAGAAGCCCTTCACATCACAAGAGAGATCGAGAGGATTGCCAAAGCGTACGGAAATGTTCTCGAGAAGTATCAAAGGGCGAGACGTGTCGTCGTGTCGATCTCCCTTCCGTTTTTCTAAAGTGCAGATGAAAACGAGACGAAGAGATACGTGCAGATGCTACCTGCAAGTATCCCTTCGTCTCGTTTTCATCTCTTACATGAAGGTGTACGGAATGATAAAGAAAAGCTTCGAAAATTTAAGAGAACGTAAAAAGCTTATTCAAAAGAATAAAAAAGTCAAGACTTAGTCAATAAAAGTTAGTGAATATAATTTTTGACGGTTTTAATGGTAATTTTTGTTTGGATATTATGTATGTAGTATATAATTTATTTCACATAGTAATTTAATAATAATTCTTATTATTATTCTAATTCAATGTCTTAATTGTTCCAATAATATTATTTTAATTTTGTTTTCTACGTAGTATGCAATAAAAATATGAACTGTTTTTAATTGTTTTTGATCTCAGTTTAAATAACTAAATAAATTTTCATTTTATTTATTTACTATTATTCGCTAAATTTGATCGATATTCCATGTTACATTCTGTTTTTTAGATCCCCCGTTTTCATACTCGTCACTTTTTTGTTAATACTGACTTAGTTAGATTTAAATTTTGGCGACTTTCATTTATTGGATGTAGTTCACGTATTTCTCAAGAGTTCTGTATAAATTTAGTCTTCATATGCATTTATATCGAAATAATGTTAATTTAAAAATCGGTATTCCCTGCTTTACCTTATTTAGTATCCACTCTGTATTCTTGATGATTAGCAAATTTTTATCAACGCTATTAAAAAGAGTGCGCGTATGAAACAGTTAAATAATTATTAAATCTATAAAGTCGTACCTTATAAAGTCGTACCTCCTTTTATACATTTCAAATTACAAGAAGAACAATTTCTCGAAAAAATTTATACAAGTAATAGAAACTTTTATGATTAAATTAGCAATTTTATTCATACAATAATACAAGTAAGTTATATATATATATATATATGTAACCTTTTCATTTGTGAAGAACTTTGAAGTTTGATATATATATATATATATATATATATATATATATATATATATGTATATTAAATGATACTCCATTCTATCTTTCAGCGAAATGCATTACGTGTTCATAAATATTTGAATCAATCTTTTTTTAACATTGTGCATCTTCTTTTGCATAGAAACTTTTTTCCGGATTATCGTTTTCTCTTATGCGAGCACGTAATTCGGTCGAAGTCGAATCGAATATAACCGAGCTACGATGCGATTTGAGAGGTAAAATCAATCAGCCGATCGGGCCGCATTTACTCGGTAAATTCCCTGCATCGCGTGAATTTCGTTTCTCGTATCTCCCGGAAACTTTGCGACGCGTAAGACACGGTTTTTCGTCATCGAAGATATTCGTTCGCGAACGTGAACGTTTTCCATCGTGAGATCGCTGTCATGCGAATGTTGGTTGCTTCGTTTCCAAATTTTTCTATATTGTGTGAAACATGTCAGTTTTTGACATATAAAATGGAACTTTAATATCATTATAATATAGAAAATATGGAAATGAATTAGAAATATTTCTATAATCTCAATACAAAAATAAATGTAGCAGAAATAATACATAATACATACATACTAAAATGTTTAATGCTATTATAAATGATACTTCAACCTATTTTGGGTAATAAAATGAAACTATTTTATATTGTAATTTTCTTCTATAAGAGATTATATTTGAAAAGATTTTCTTGGATTATGGAGGAATATCTTTTGCTTACTTTTCCATTTTTAGAAACAATATCTAACCGTAAATATTTAAGTTATTTAATAACAGAGAAAATAAGAAAATAATTGTATTTAAAATATTAAAATATAGTTAATTGCATAAATTTAAGAAATAAAGAAGAAAAAAATTTAAAAGAAAGGATATTTAAAGAAGCAAAATAGTTTTATTAAGGTAGTTGGCCCAGAAATCGTCAGGGTACAGTAATCGCCAAGTATTAAAGACATATTTTAATGCTTACTGATATTTTTATTGGTACCAAGGAGATATTTACAATGTTGTATTACATTATGAAACTCGTAAGTATATGAATTCACTATTGATTAAATAATGTGCAGTAATCGAGCTTATGCATGATTTCGATCAAATGCTTTATTATGAGATTAAGAGACACTTTGACATCTCGTGTGATTTTGGAGTATTAGCAACGTAAATTGAGTTATAAATCGAGATCGCAGTTTTACGTACATCACAAATTATTGTTTCATGCAAATTTCATATTTTTTTTACGTGACAAGCACTGGTTGACCGAAACATGTAGTCGTTCCAATAATCGCCATATCTGTTGATCTGGGATTAGATGACTGAAAAAAATTCTTGTAAATCGAATAATAATATAGCCAAAATCCAAATAAAAAATTAGATTCGTAATTGTTTATTATCTAGATATTCTACGGATTAGTAATCGTCATAGGCATAATTGAGTTAATAAATAGAACGCAAGCAAATAAATGATGTCGATCACTAAATCATTTCTATGTCGATAACTGGTACATCTAGAACAGAGATCGGCATTACTCGAATAAAAACTAATTTTACAATTCTTTTCTGTTGAAACAACTATTAATATTTATTAAATATTTGTAATAAATGATAATTTAAAAAAAAATAAAATTATAAAAATATATATATATTATATATATATATATATATATATATATATATATATAATTTTATGTGTCTGAATCATTCCATCGTTTGTATATGTGACAGTAGATATAAGAATTTTAGAGTGAGCTTTTATTCGTTACAAAAAATTGATTTAAAATAATCTAAAATAAGTCACTCACTTTTCAATCTGAAAAATATAAATTTGCAAAGTCAAGCGTTTTGATCAACGTGACGATTATTGGATTAACTACTTTATAAGTAATAAATTTAATCCATTTTAATAACTTTAATTTAATAAGTTCTAATTAAATATGAAAAATCTTGTTTTTCGGTTGAAGCGTTATCTTACAATCTTATTGGTGTTTAACGGATCTTATCAATACTTAAATATTTTAGTATAAATTTACATATGTATTTGTTTGTGCAAAACCGTGCACCGATAAAAAATACTTTTCGATTTTGAAACGTAACCATCCAGAATAGTAATATCATTTTTAAATTGGCAAGTAATTTTATAATTTTTGATGTTATGAGTATTCTTTATAAGAATTAATAATCTGCTGTTAATAAGAATCTTAAATTTGCGAATAATTTTTATTAAGTAAAATATTTCCTCAGCAGGCATTCGAACTCCCTTTATTCCATGTGGGCATTTTTACTATTCGATCACCAAGGCAAAATATTTGTCGCGACAATCAATAACTAAAGAATTGATAATCAATAACTAAAAAAAGTTTTGGAGACGTGTGTATAAATAATTACAATTTGAAGTAGACCAATGGGAAAAATCTAATTAAATAAGAAAAATCCTTTTTTTTTTCAGTTGAAGCAGACGTTGGTATTAAAAGAAAAAAGATTTCAGCGCGCGGTTTGCAGAATCAGATATGTACATATAAATTCACACAAGAAGTGTTTAAGCACTAAAATCCTGCTTTGATCGAATTAGGAATTTTCGTATTTAATTAAATTTATTCTCATTATTCTCGGATTATTTCAAATTGTGATTCAATAAGTTCTGTTAAATTCTGTTAAATTTAAATTATGATCTATTACATTTACATCTGTTTATTTTACGTAAATAAAACATCTGAATATTAATTTGAAATTCGAAAAAAGATATAAATGTAATGTAAATGTAAATTTAATATAATTTAATGTAATGTGGAGGAAAATATGTTACACTTGGATTTTTCTCCCTATTGTGCAAAAGAAGATAGACAATTTTTGGATGGAACGCGAAAGTATATTGGATAGAGATAATTGGTAGATAATTTGTTCCTGAATGAATAAAGACTACATGCACTATCGTCATTAATTGAAAAAGCACCGGTCGAGATCGAACTTAATTATTAAACTTTATACAAGAGAGATTTATTTTTGAAGACAAACTAAACGAGTTTAATTTTATAAAACATATACTGAACGATTTTTTTGGTAAATGAATATTCTACGTACCTATTTGATAATAATATGTCGATATACGCTTTATTAGTGTGTTAAGCTAATTAAAAACCAATTATTATTATATCTCTTTACATAATTTATATGTGTTTTTTTACATGGTTTATATCATTTCTAAAATGAATCACAAAATGTTTATTTTGTTGAATTTGCTTAAAATGTGTCCTAAAATCTGCAAATAAAATCTCCAGCAAGAATTAAATTTAACGAGAATGATCGGTCATCCAACTAGAGTTTCAAGGACTGCCACTTGTATTGGAATGGACATTGGTATCTCGAGTTTTCATCATCGTATAATTAAGTCGATACCCTCGGCCGCCTCTTCCACTCAGCTTTCGAGGATCTTTTCAAGAATTTCGCTTTACTTCCTGCACGCTTACCGGAGAGAGCGCGAGCGAGTGCCTGACGTCGTTCATTAGTTCGAGTGATTTAGTGCACTTTCCTGCGGATGCTCTTAGAAAATGCAGCTACGGTCGCGCCCGACAGTGATATACCATTGCCGAGACACATTTATGATATCAATCGAGGATAAAACTCTTTAATTTGAAAAATGTCGCTTTACGCTTTTATCATTTTTATATGTCACATTTTTCATAATTATCATAATTATTATAATTTTATTTCGTTAAAAAGAAACAAATTACAAAACAGGTTTTGATGCCTAATAATATTTTTGTGTAAATTTATAATTTCCGGTTCAAGCAAATTGCGCACCGATTATTATTTGTCAATCTTGAAACACAGTCTTAATTAAAGCAATAGCAATATTACAAAGATTTACAAGCAATTTATAATTAATATTAATTTTAAAAATAAATTCAAAAAAATATAATTATTAGATCATCGATAAAATCCGTTTTGACTGAATATGACTTTTTTCACTCAGTCATATTGAACATTTTTTGTTCGATTTTTATTCATTATTATTTAAAATTGGATAAATTGACACTGTACTGTATATTTTCTTTTTTATTATGTAACATACATTTTATTGTATTGAAATAGAAGACATTAATATTCGAAATTAAATAGAAGATTATAATAAAAATTTAAATTTAATTAATTATTTTCATATTGACAAAGATGTAAACATATTTTTATTATCTGAACAGCGATAGATGATTTGTAAATCAGCAACGGCAAGTTGTTTCAAATTAAGAAGAACAAAGTGTATTTGTGAAAAAATAAATACAAAGAATGTAACTTCCGTTAACAGAAATAATTTATATTGTTGTGATCGGTCCTCTTGTTATGGTCGAGGACGTTCTCTGAAGGCAAAGAGGAGGATCGATCATTGAAACGGGAGATCTCTCAGAGAAAGATATCGCTCTCCTTACCGACGTAGTTCACGAGATATCCACGGTCGTTGAAAAGCCGGGCAGCTTAAACGAATTTGAATGACGAACAGGACAATTCGATCCTCTCGGATAATACATCCTCTGCTACTTCCACTTCGATGAGTTTGCCATGGGCACTGATCCCACTCATTCCCTCGGTATCTGTTGAGAGTGACAGTGCCGTATCGCTTCAAAGATAAGCATCCCCGTCACCTCCTCCGGCGTTTTTGCCGTTGAGAAAGCTGCAGTGGATAAAGGTATTCACCAGAAGTGATAGGGGTTGTAGGTAATAGCGTCGTGTGGTTGATCCGCACATCGAGGACGTAGTAATTTCGGCTTATTTCTTTTTTCTTTTTTCAAATAAAACAAAAAGACAATATTATAAGACAATCAATCAATTTTTAAAGATGTGAATGTATTAAAATTATGATTTGCAAAATTTCAAGTATGATTTTGTATTTAACTTGTGAAGTAAATTTTACAAATGAAATATTAAACCAAAATTGAAATATTAAATCGATTGAATATATTGCTATTATTGTATTTACTATTTATTTTTTATCTGTTTCGTTTTTTAATTGTCTTTGTTATTTCTTTACCATGATAATGAATTGCTTTATTATTGCATAATGAGTAGATATTAGATTAATACATTGATTACATTTTAAAATCTTATCAAAATTAAAAAACTATGATATAGATATTGTGTAAATTACTTTTGCAAATTACTTTTAAACTTACAATTAGACTTTTGGAGCTACAATCTCCTTACTTTTACAAGGTGCGTTATACATGTGTGTCTAGCTTGTATATTCATATATTTGACAGAGAAGAAATGTTATAAAAGAAAATTTTTTAATTTTCTAAAGATATTATGTAATTGATAATTTCTTCCAAATGCTTGTTTTTATTATTTTTTAGTAATACATTTGACTCACTTTGTTAGGGCTAAATATGGAAAGCATATTCAACATTCAATCTGCATGTTACACTAAAGATTATGCCACATTATTATATGCATTGTTTAAAATGAATCCGAGTTTTGAATGCATAAAATAATTTATCTCCAATTAACGCATATTAAAATTAATAATTAATGCTATCAAATATAATTCTGTCCAAATTAATACAAACTGCCAAAACATCTCTATCTTGCTAACGTATCATACTGCATATAATTCATCGTGAAATCAGCATCAGACTCTGCTACCACCAAGTATTTCCAAATTATAATTCTACTATTATTGTTCCTATTTACACAGCAAACTAAAGGAAATGTATAAACTTATCTAAATAAAATTAAATTCTAGAGCGAATTCTAATTTTGACCAATACAAGAATTAAAAAAAAACGTTTCTTCAGAAAATGACATTTATGTACTATTTATTTAATAATCGTAAATAGTAGTGTGTCAAGAAAAAAATAAAATAAGATAAAATATATAATGCGCGATATTCTTTATGAATGTAACTAAAAAAAAATGTTTTAAAATGACATTTATAATCATATTAAGTTTTCTTGTGCTTCTATTACATTTTAACACGGTTATTTATTTGCTCAGAAATAAACTTTCTCAATTGTTCAGAAAGTGTTTGGGAAATTTCTCAACATTTTTTAAATTTATATGTTATTAGAATGATTGGATGATAGGATTGTGGATTTTATTTTTTTTTCACATTAAGATTTTTAAGTAAAAATATCGATTGACATGAATAAATTACTGGAATCAGACTACACATTGATGATTGAGATTGAAGAATAAAATTCTATTAATTCTTTATTATGAGGACAAAGAAATTTTAATCTCTTTTTTTTATTTTGATTAAATTTTAAGTTAAATTTTAAATCTTCAATCTTTAATCTTAATTTTTTTAATGTGTATATAGATCAGCTTAAGACATGTGCGAAAGTAATCTCCCTTTCTCCCCAATCAATCTTTTGCTGTATCCAGCAACCAGATACAGGCGTCTTGCCAACATTTGTGATCTTTGAGATGGTTCGCTTTTCAACCCCCTTAGCTTCTTTCTTTTTATCCTTCTCAGTCACGGGAAAATCCTTCGGTGACAAGGAACGAAACGGCCCATAAAGGGCGAGAGGTGGATGAGAGGTAAAACGGTGATGTCCGTCTTTGGAAGACATTGAGGTGGATAAAGCTGTAACGGTAACGAGAGCGCGATTGATGCATTATGCGAAGATTAGAATTGCTCGTTTCGGCGTGATCGTTGATCGATCAAAGCAGATCGGTTACCTCAAAGTATATGCCGGTGCTATGATGTATAGAAGATATCCATTTTAGGCAGAGTTGGATAGTAATTAGTTAATAAATAAAACATTAAAAAGTTAATAACTTGTATCTTAATTTAGTTAATTTTAAGTAAATTAATTTTTAATTTAATTTAATTACCTTTCAACTTTGATTTATTAACTTTTTTTAAGTTAAAGTTTTTTTATCTCTTTAAATGTCAATATCGTTTTCTATAAAATCATCAGAGAAATAATTTGAATTAGTTTAGAAAAAGCAGTTGGATAAAAAAAAACAAGATAAAAAAAACTTGGACCGAGCTCATTCGGAATTGAGGTGTCACCACATTCTTTCGGAGGATTATTGACGGAGAAGGAGAAGAAAAAGCTTAATGATTGTATGATGAACGCGACGTTCATAGTGCCTAAAGATGAACGTGGCTTGGATCTGCATTTAGAGAATGCTACATCATATTATCCTTGTTTTGTGTGTAATGGGCAATAAAAAAATGAATAAAAAAAGTTTTTTTAAATTATATATAATTTTCAAAGAGTGCAGGCATATGACCAACACAAAGAGGAGTACAAGATTAATTATATTTTTAAAATTAAATTTTATTTTTCTTGTATAATATAAATATGAAAATATCTATGTGAAAATATTAAAAATCAATTTTTTATTATACAAGAAATATTTTTATTATTTTATTTTATTTACAAGTTAAATAGTAAATTTATCAGATGATCTATTATATATATTGTAATTGTTTTATTATTTAAAATAATTTGATTTAAAAAAGTGTAGGATATTTTGATTTAATAAAAATAATGTTTTTGGAAGTTAATTTTTTGTTTAACTTGAGTTAATTCAATTTTAACGTAATTTTAACTGACAAGGGACAAGTTACAACTGTCCAAATCGATTTGTTTCTTCTTAAAATATGTTGTCAAATACAAAAATCTAAGAGACATGTATTTTTTTATACATACATAACTCATATTTAAACATCCCATTGAAAAAAAAAATTTTCGCTTTCAAGCCGAATATTGTTGGAAATATAAAAAATGAAAAAAAAATGTTTTAACAAAAGTTGTACTGTTTCAAGAGTACTTTAATATATAGATTTATAAAGAAAAACATTTTTATTTTTTTGTTTAATAAAATACTCCCACCATTAAAAATTGGGTAGTCATTAATTTGATTTAACTGTCATTTTTTCTATTTAGTAAATATTTATTTACCATTAATAATGTTAAGTTATTATTCAAATTAACAAATATTAAATTGTTATTTAAATAAATATCGATTAAAATTTAGTTTTTCTCAATGTATATACATACATACATTTATTGTATATTATAAATTTACATAGTTGGGTAGTTGTATATCTAGTTTATTATTTATTGTATTTGCCAATACAGTTCCCAATTACTGAGGGCATTAGTTAATGGATAATACAATGTTTTATTCAAAATTAATGTATTGTATATACGATATGAATTTGGGAAGAGAAATGGTAACCACATGTACTAGTCATACTAGTGAATGGATGTTATGGCCTGTGCAAAATGCAACGTCAATGATCTTTTCAATTTAGTCGCATATCTGCCACTGCAGTCGTGTTTAAGACCCTTTGATTTGATGCAGCCGAGCAGAATTATCGGCTCGTTGCACCCGTACATTTTTTGGAATCACGGACTTTGCAGAACGCGAATTTTCTGACGCGATCGGTCGCAATGATATATTCTGATTAAAGTAACTACATCCCATACATGTGTTTTGTGGGCAAAGATTATTTGAATTGAATTCAGCTTGCATGAATTACATTGATGCCATTTGGCTTTTCACATTTCAGTTTGAATTATCAATCTTCTAATTTTTCACATTTCTTAAGTTATTTTTGTGAATTAATTAGACTAGACTTAACAAGGCAAAAATCATAGGCGTTTTCACTAATTAGAATATATTTCTTTTAGTTTGAAAACATTTAATCTTAGATTAATAGAAATTTATGCTTAAATTATATTGAATTTAATCTTAGATTAATAGAAATCTATGCTTAAATTAAAGTGAGATTTTGCATTGCATCTTTTTAAGTTACTTTTTGTTTTTTAACTCGATAAACTTGAATTACAGTAATACGAGGAATGCTGAACCGCGTGACAAACTTCTCTCTTCTCAAGCCGCATAAATTCAACAGTGCAAATGAGCAAGTATAGCAAGTAGAGCTCATTTGTCGTGAATCGTTTTCTTGCCGTAAGGGATTGATTTACGAATACGTTGCCGATTTAACACTTGATGGTAAACATGAAAACGCGAGAGGAACAGTGCAAAATGGGAAAAGTTACACATTATTCGCAGCGCATTTTTTTTTGCGTGTCTTATTTGCGCGTTTGCATATTTGGAGCAGAATTCCGCGGTACAGAAATTTGCCAACGCGAATAATATCTCAGGCCACTATAGCTTTCTCTTTTTCACCTATTTCAATATCTTCTTTCTTTTTTTCAAGCACAGACTTCGCACGCGCGTAATGGCCGCCAGACTCGCGATTGTTTCTGGAGAAACGCCAGAGCTCGGAAGTCCTTCTGTCGTTCTTAGAATTATTATTCACTTTTCTCCGTTTTATTATTGTCGTTCGGTGGTGCGGAGCTTTTCATAAACGTTCCTTCGTTCACTCATCTTCGCGTAATTACTCGTCGACGTTGCGTCGCGCGTCGCGCCGCACCTTGCGATGCGTTAAAGGGAATTAAAAGAAGCGCATTTATATGCGACAAATTAAAAAGTTAACTGGCGGATCGGCTTTATTATGATTTCCAGCGCGATAAAAACTGTTTTACTTCCGTTTTTAACTGCAATGGTATGTTCCACATAACGAAAAAGAGAACGAAGTTCATAAATGGCAACATTCCCTAATTTATTTTATTGCTCAATTGTGTTTATATTGTTGTACATCAAAATTTTAAATGTCTTTTTTATATATATATTTTATATATATATATATATATATATATATAGAGAGAGAGAGAGAGAGAGATATTGATATCAGATCGCTTTTTATATTAAAATGATATCGATATAAAAAATTTCACTCATTTTCAGCCCCTCGCATATTCTTATCAATTTAAAAAAAAATAGAATTTAAATATTTTCTTAAATACAAATTGATTACCTGCTTAATTCTCTCATATTACAAAAACATTAAAAATATTGAGTCGGGGAAAAAGTTTCTTTATATTTTTTAATTCAAAATTGTATATATAATATTTTCGTCAAAAATGAACCAAATTTGAATTTAGGAAAAGGGTTTTAAAGCTTAAAATTTCTACTTTGGAAAGATTACTATATTTTTTGAGTTTTTGTGAGTTTAATAATTTTTACATTTAAAAAACTACGAGCTGAAAAATTTTCTTTTTACTTTGAGGGTCTCTCACATGCCCAAAAAAAATTTACGAAAATTTTTGACTATCTATCGTGAAAACTTGAAGCCTTCCCTACAATATCATTTTTTAAAAATGTTCTTATGATTTTTTGTTCCTGAGTTATTCGCGAATAAAGAAGCATTCTGACTTTGATTGCTCATAACTCCGATAAAAATCATCATATCACAATTTAAAAAATAGATTTTTAAAACTTTGCTCTAGCGAATGATATAATTGTAACAAAAATTTTAACAATAATAAAAAACTTTTGCAAAAAAATTTTTTTAAATATAGAGAAACTTTTCTCCCGATCCAATATTTGCTGTATACTTAATACGTACGCACTTGCTAAAGATATAATTCTTATTCAAAAATATATTAGTACACGTATAGTGCAAAACTTTACAAATATTAAAAATTTTTTTTAACGCAGACATACGCTATTATTAGCAAAATAATATTAAAAAGTATCTCAATGTATAATTTAAATGCGAAATAAAAAAATTAGTTTAGGATAACTAAAAGACCAGCGCTTTGCTACTTTAAATATATTATTGTAATTTGCAAAGAGTGGCAAAAATTATTGCTGTAAAATGGCTGCGCAATTTCTCGACGGGTCGTGCATGTGTTCGACTGTAAACCGTTTAAGCTGGTAATAAAATCCAACGATTTTGATCGTCCTTTTCGGCCGTTTGTCCTCTCTATCCCATAGGATCGTAACGGAGCATTTCCTTGTCCTTTCCTTTTTCTATCCTTCTTTTCCTAACAGACTCTGCATTTGTGAATCGAAACACGTCCTGAATATACGATAAAATTTTCCCCTAGATTTGGGTTCATCCCCAACTCCCAGACGACCTTCTGCGAGGATTCCGTGGGATCTCGTACACGCGTGCGTGCACTGGGTGTCTCCGAAATAACGGAAATCTGAAATCTGCGTCGGATTTGCGATTTGCAGATCCAGTAAATCCCAATGCTTCGACCTTCTGTAATTCTAGTAGAGTGAATACGTACGTATGCGAGTTCTGAGTTATTTCAATTCGCGTAGTGTAAATAGAGTGCGTTGCAAATCTTGTGCAACTTGCGAAGAGTAAATTTGAGTATTCGCTATTACAGCAAAGTGTTGAAAGTAAATTTAGAGGCGTCAGATTTCCGTGGGAAATAGCAAGTAAATTGGATACTTTATACTATTCTAATCTGAAAAGCAAACTTGAACGATTTGCGTTCTCTTACTAATTTAGGAAAAGTAAATTTAAATATATCTCTTTGTGTGTGTTTTTTAAGTAATATACATTAAGCAAGTTTGAATATTTTACTTGGAGCGTGCTAATTTGGAAGCAAATATCTTTATTCTTCTTCAAATTATGAGAAATATCTTATCTGTCTAATATCTTAATCCTTTCAATTTTGAGTCATTGGCTGTGTTTAGCAGAGAAAACAGCTTTACAACACTTACAAAGATGCTTTCTCTGCTGAACGCAGTCATTCTAACAATCAAAAAATAAATAACGAAAGTTGAGAGATTCATTTGGATTAATTACAATTGATTTATAGCGATATTATAATATTTAAATTTAAGATAATTGTTGTTCAATTTAATTTTTTTGACGATGCAAATTATTCGAGTGGCAAGATATTGAAATCATTCCTTTACTTCAAAATAAATAAATAAATGATAATTTAAAAAATGTGACTTTTGAATTATTACTGCGAATGAGTTAAGTAAAGATTAATAATTGTCAAAAATAAATTAATTTAATAAATAAATAAATAAATATCGCTCGAATGTTTGTACCGATAACGCAATATATGTTAATAACGACCAATAAACGAGTACTTTGAGATGTTTGAATTAAATAAACTAAGAAGTTAAATAAACTAATTTAGCTTCACAATCTCATTATCAAAGTACTTGTACTTGTTCTTTTTAAAGAGGTCATAATAATACTTTTTCTACAAGTGTGACACAATTTCATGTATCGTTTTTGTAAATGAAAAAAAAAGTCTCCTACAAATAACATTTAGAGTTAAGACAGTTTTAGTGAGTAAAATTTGAAGGAAAAATTATTTTATTTGGAATTTAGTCATTTTAACTGAGGTAAAATAACATAAACTGTTAGTGGTATTTCAAATTATATGTCACTTATCAAGTAAGTTGTTTACTTTCGAAATAAGGAAACGAAATACTGTTTACAAGAAGTAAGTAAATCTGTCCGAGGATAATAATAATTGTTTATGCTTGGATAAGTATAATTTATATGATCGTAAGTAAGTGCACATTGATCGTATCATTAGCATCGCATCTTGTGTACACGTTTATTCACGTATTGTACGATTCTCTTTCGCTTTCTCGCCAAAGATGTACGAGCAACGTATAGAAAATCATCCCCTTCTATCAGGTTTCCTTTTTCTCCTTTTTCCGCCACATATGACCCATATGCCGAGCGATCTTATAGATTCATAGCAGTCAGTGGGCCGGATAGTGTTTTTTTCCTTCTTTTATTTTTTTTCCTCTTTGTTGAAAGTGTGATGTCCACTCGAAGCGTACGAGTCGGATAGACCTACCAAGTATGTGCTGTGTTTTTTCTTTGCATCGATTGCGCGAGAAAGCACGCTGAGAGAACTTTCTACTCTAGAGTAATTACCGCGATGAAGGTGCTCGGAAAAACGGGAATCTACATTTGCGAGCGTGTACCGGCATGAGCTGCCGGACGAATTTGATGATTACATGAATCAAAGCCAACGATTTTATTCC
This sequence comes from Atta cephalotes, assembly GCF_000143395.1. NCBI lineage: Eukaryota > Metazoa > Arthropoda > Insecta > Hymenoptera > Formicidae > Atta > Atta cephalotes. The sequence goes on along the minus strand of NW_012130111.1, from coordinate 1,035,036 downwards.
TGACGTCCTCTGGGCATCATAGATCCTGTGACGACCGCTACGACTTCGAGATCTCTTTCATGTATTCGTCCGCTTGTAATTAAAGCCAGATTCGACCCTTTGAAATTTGGTGAAATGTAAACACCGAGTGGCTTGTATTTTATGCTAGACAAATTTGAATATCTCCATATTCTATTGCGCTTGGGGAGCAGTAAATTGGAATATTAGAATGCCCTGAATGTGGGTAATTCATGGAAAATACATACAAAGTTTGCTAAATTAACTTCGCTTGTTATAGATCTTATAATCGGCTTTGAGAACAATCTTTATCACGTTTAATGGTTTTGTTTAGGAAAAGATTCTTGTCGAAAAATGTCGAAAGAGAAATATGTTACAGTCATTTTCAATAAAATACAAAAATTCCGTTAAGCTATTAAGTCTGGGATTTTATGAGAGAAATTGAAATGAGGCAAACTTCTTCAAAAGATTAAAGCTTAGGTGTTAAGCGCGACGCTATAGACGCGCGAGTATTCTTTTTTTTTTCTTTCGCGAGAGTTAACGATCGAACGGCATTGCGGGCAGAATGACGCGAACAACCGCGCATTCTGCGGCGAAATAAAAATTGCAAGAATTCTCTAAATAGGTCGAATGAATCTGTGTTCGTTTTTCGTGGCGCATATTGCCGGCACAGAAACTTGCGCAAATTTCGTCCCCTTTGAACTTGTGCCGTATTAAAATGTATGTTAGTGCCGTTTTTCTGCCGTTTTTACACCGTAATGGATGCGAAATTATGTTTCATTAAGTACGCGCCTGCGTCCGATCCTCAACTACATTGCCTTTAATCTTCTCGAGAGCTTGTCCGTTAACCAAGAACCCGACAGGATCACCGATCGAGATGGTCTCATTATTCTGTGCTAATTTTAATGACGCCGTTGGAACGTGATGAGAAATGCAGACGGTTTAAAAAAAAATCTTCCTTTTGCAAACTGCATTCAAAATTTATGCCGCAGTTATAAATAAAACAAATTGAAGTAAGAATACAAAAATAGAAAAATGTTAATCACAGTAATGACGAATTTATTGATCTAAAAGGCAGAAGAGAAGGAAGAAGTTAACAATGAACGAGAATAAAAATAAATTCTAAGAAGTTGGGAGGATTTATTGTTCCTCTCGACGTACAAGTTCAATAATAAAAATTCGGATCTTATATTTATTTTTATTTACTCAAATTTAATTTTATTAATATAAATATAAATATCTCTAAAAAATTTGAGAAAAATTAATAAATATAGTCGTTATATTATATCGTGAGTTGAATGTTTGAAAGCGCGGACGAGTTTTTCACTATAGGAAATAGAAAACGAACGAAGCTGGATTTTCATTGACAAGAATTTACAGCACGCGGAAACTGCGATTTATCGCGACGGAACGGAATCGAAAGATATTGTTGTACTTTCTGCTTCCTGCACAATATCAACATTCCACGGGCAAGACATTTCTCACCATTCCGCAATACTTTACGTCAATGATATAAATATCTCGACAGGCTAAAAGTTATCGACTCTAAGACAATGCGGATTTTTGAAAAAAAATTATTTTTATACGTTCTTTCACGAAATAAAATTACACTAATGAATACAATTACAATTATTCCAACTGCAATTAAACTAAATTATATGTTAGTAATCTTTAGATACTTGGCAGTCTTAAGTAAAGCGTGATAATAAATTACGTAGTAATTTATATAGATATCATCAGAAGCATGATAATGGTAATTATCCCATTCTATTCTTTACTTCAGCGCTATTGTTATTCACAACGTCATGTTTATCCATATAATACCGAATAATGAACTAGTAATCAGCAACGGGCGTGAGGAAAAGCTTATTACAGTTTAATCGTGAAATTACAGTGATCTCGAACGGCTTCATAGTGCAGTGGAGAATTTACGTCGGTGAAAAAACATGATTTACAGATGCGTGTTATCGTAACGAGTTATTGCACTTTTTATCGGCCGCAGGACATCGGATTTCCAACATGTGAAAGGCATGAAGCCTCTTCTCGTTTACTGTACAATACGTTTTCTTTGCTCATTTATATGCCTTTCTATTTTACGCGAAGACTTTCAACAATAACTTCGCGGCAGTAATTAATTTAGAACTTTGCATTGTGGAAAAATTAAGAGCAGATAATAATTGCTTAATTTTTTTCTTATGCAGTAAAAGATAAAATTATAGGTAGCATTATATTTAAATTACTTAATATTAATATGTGTATTATTTATTATAACTATATATACTTATTTGTTCATAGACTTTTTAATTTATTGAAAAAAAATAATTGATAAAAATATCGTTCAAGAATAATTTTTTAATTATAGGCAAACAAAAATCATCGTATTTTTTATTAATAAAGTGTTAAGTAAGTTAATATTATTTGACATTGAAAATCAAAGAATTTTTATTTTCTTAATAATAAATCTAATTCTTAATAATAATCTAAATCTTAATTATATAAAATCGGAAAGAATTTTCTTTTAAAATTTACTAAAAGTATGACAGAAATTTGAAAGTTAAATAAGATAATTACTTATTGCTTCTCATTAGAGAAAGAGAGAGACAGAGAAATATGCAGTTTAATTATCATTATTTAAATATATTTTATTATATAATAGGAACTTGATAATAAATA
>NW_012130111.1:1016014-1032346 GCF_000143395.1 Atta cephalotes | reverse complement strand
TTTAACGTAATTATAAGTATAACTTAAGTAGTAAAAACGTAAGTAGTAAGTAAGTAAGTAAGTAAGTAGAGATAGAGATAGAGAGAGAGGAGAGAGAGAGAGAGAGAGAGAGAAACAGAGACAGAGGCAGAAACAGAATTATATGCCAAAAATGATTGACTTCAATTTTTAGTAAATCTGGTATTAATCAGATTATTGTATAAATAATCTATTGTTTTGTACTCATATGTACATGCTACGTTGCAAAATTTTTCAACAGTGTGAAATTTTATTCATATAGTCTTAACTTATCTTTAACTATTTTAATAATTTTTAAAGATTTTAAGTTATACCTTATAAACTTAACGATCGTCGATTTTTTTACATATATATTTTGCAAGTCACATTGACGCTGTGTTGTTAATCTCCATTCATATATTTTCTCTTTATAATTTCAATTCTACATAAGCGAATATACTAGCTAACACGGTTTGAGAAAAAATCGTTCTTTTTGATGCACATACTTTATACTGCATGAAATTAAAAAACGCACGCGCGCGCGCAAAAGCCTGATGAAGCAATCTTAATAAATATGTAAAAAATAATGCATTTCTCTACAACGTTATATCCAGCGCGACATTCAGATAAGCTATTTCCCATGTAAATCTTGTTATATCGCGTAATATTGCGCATTTGCAATAAGTTCACGCGTGATCGTTTCGTATATTTCTTCTAAAAAATGAGATATTTTTTCTTCAAATCTTTTTCAATGGAAATGTTGTCGGAAATGTTCTACAGCTATATTTCTTATACGCAATATTTTAATACACGCTTTCAAATTTTTCGATGTGTACAAATGAATGAATAGAAACAGGAAAAAGAATCTATTTTGAGTGCATAATATATATAATTTTGCATGAATCAATAAAGAATATATAATCGAATGAAGGTAATTAATAGCTAATTAGATTCACAGATTCATATCCTAAAAATTTATAGATCCTGCAACCTCGTTTGCGGCAAATTTACAGAGTAACGCTCATTACGATCTCGTCATGAATGTTAATTAGCGTCTGTCGTTCGCGCATTTATGATACATTTATTGTATCTGGCTGCTGCACGGTTACTTGCAAACGTTACGAATTCTAGAATGGCACGTTGTATAAATTTAAGCTTTTATCACGGCGGAGATGGTCGAAGAAATAATAAGGTGCGCAGTGTGCACGATGCTTTATGACATGCAAACATCACTTCCTGTTCTAATAGAACGCATTATGTATATGGGTTGGGCTCAACGCGTAACTGCTGACTTTATATAGTCATTTGCAGTGGCTGCTTAAATAATCTGTAAGCTGCACAGATGTTACCGATAAGATAGTCGATCGATAAACCTTGTTCTCTAACGCGCCACTAGAATCATTAATTAATCAAGATTCATTGTACTACTCTCCAAAGTAGTTGCGTAATTTATACTTTCATGTCCCAAAACAATTATTAGTAACTAATTAGTGTGTGCTCGTGAATACGTTCTTGATGTTCGTCACGAAACAAATAAATACTCTTATTCGAGTTGAATGAATTTTTTTGTGAGAATATGATTACGAATATCAGTAATTTCGTGTTCACTCCCACTCTGCATTATCTGCATATAGCTTGCAGCATAAAGCGTAAAGTAAACAAGAATCTATAAAAATCATAAATAACATTCAGACTTTCAAACTTTACAAATATTTTTTTTTAAGTTATGTTTCTGTTGCATCCAATTTCTCAATTAACATTATGTCCGAGAAATCAAGTTCGTAATCAAATATAAAAAGAATAAACTCACACACACACACACACACACACACATGCAGTCTAAAATAAAGATTCTTAATAAAACGTAATAGAACGATCATTATTATAATTGTGTTTTTCTATCCACATTCAATTAAAGATTTTTACAAAGACAAGATTTAACAATATGTTATCTATAATAATTACTTAGAACACTAAAATGTTGATTATACTTAAAAAGCAGTTTGTTAGACTTTCTTTTTTAATTTACATTTTATTTAAACATACATTGAATGAATATGAATGCTCATAAAATAATCATAATATTTTCGTGAATAAATATTTTCGATAACCCACAGTTTTAAATGAATATACGGATATACATGTTTTAACGTGAAAATTTTGAATAAATACAATTTGTAGTTCAATTACAAATTTTTTACATCTGTCAAACACGTTTTACATCTATCAAAGCATTAAGATTAACTAGATTTTTATACAATATATAGAATTTGACAAGAGAAATGATATTAATATAATATAATCTAAGAAAATAACAATTAAAAGATAACAGCATCTACAAAATAAAAAATATAAAATTATATATTATTGTAAGTATGTATATCAAATAGATAGATATTAATAAAGTAGACAAAGTGCTGCGTGTGTTAATATAACAGATATACATTATTACTTTCAAATTTTTTTAGTTAGTTATTCGAAATTTATAGAAAATCAGATTCTCTCAGAATCTCTCTTTTTCCTCTCTCTTTCTCTCTTTTTCTCTCTCTCTCCCTAAAAAAATATAACACATTCTAGTTTCTCTCTAATATGAAATTCAAGAAAAGGACTCGAAATAATCCACGCTTAGATTGTATTTTGTCATGTGTACTGCTTACGGTATTACGTTTTTGGAATGAGAATTTCCCTCGAGACGATAATTTTACAAACAACACGTCGTGCATAACTATATGTACGCAATGACAAATACTGATCCTTGGGAGTTTCCGTGTCTTGTAAAGATTTATTCAACATTCAAAATACTTTATTAAGCAGCATTCGAAAAATAGTATCCGTAATGAAAATATTACCGCCTATGGTCCTATTGTTTGTTAAATTATTTGCAAATTTAAAATTGTATTTCATTTTAATTCACAGAATACATCATATTTCAAGCGGGAATAGTTTGCAGCTGCACGAAATTGCATGGGACGTCAAATTTGTAATTCTATATGTAAAATGTATCAGCAAAATTCTAATAAGGTACTTCATAAATAATAGATTCACATTTACTTAAAAAAAAATACATAAATTTATAAAGTAATTTATTGTAACGAGAGACATTTGCGGAAAAGTTCAACAAGCACCATATTCCTGAATTATGTTGTTTCGCCACAATATTGTGAATTCATTCGAAAATTTACGAAGCAAAACTTTATTTTTCAAACTGCATTCATGAAAAATCTGGGCGTGTAGTTTGCGTTACATGCAAGTTTTTCGATAATTACGGAGTTTCCCTTATCTTTTAGATACATGTAAAATGACTAGCTACTATTATAACTGTGCTTAATGAGATCGTATGTACAAGCATGGAATCGACGCTTAGCATCGTGCATACAATTATGTGGCGCACTTTATTTATGTTTTGCCTCGAGAAATTTAAAGCGATTCGTAATACACATTGTTTCACGAAAAATTGCGCGTGCGAAAAATTTCGCGCAAAAAATATGAAACTATCCTGAAAATATTCTATTATTATACTTTTAAAACGACTTAATAAAAATTTTAATTTATTGAAATATTATAAAATATTTAGTGTCAAAAATTCGGGATTTTTATTAAAAAAAATTCAAGAAAATATTTTCTGATTAATATTAATTATCTGATTAATAATAAGTATAATCATTATAAAGTATTTCTGATTATTAAATTTAATATGATTTAGGTATCTATGTCGTGTTTTGAAGATGCCAACTTTATTCATTAAAATAATGTAATTTATTAACAAGTTTATAACGTACCTTGCCGTTAAACTATTAATTAGCATTTGTAATTAAACATTACAGTGTTAAATTGAACATTTCAATAACGGCTAATGTATTTGTGTATGTCAATGTCGCAACGAATGAGCATGATGGAGATTACATCGCACACATTACATTTTAATATGCGTAAACGTAATGAATATACGATATTTCGCGTAACGCCTTATTGATGTTCTGCAAATCTGATGGTAAACGAAATGTGGTTGCATTAGACAATTCGCATCGGATGTGTGCAGTGGGACAATTGCATTTAACCTAAAACCGTCGTAAATTTGCTATAAATGGGTGACTGCAGATCGAGTTAAAGGTTCCTGGATTTTGCTGACTAAACGTTGAAAACGCATGCCCTCTCTGTAGGATTCCTTCTCATTTAATTTACATAAATCTTACTGAAGATCTGTTGCAGCTGCATCGCAACTCCGCTCACTCCTGTCGTCCGTTTAATTTGGTAAACAAATAGCGGACGATTATGTGGGCTGTTCCAGAATTTTCACTGCTTTTGGAACTGTAAATGTTCTTTTTCTTATTCTCTCTCTCTCTCTCTTTCTCTCTCTCTCTCTCTCTTTCTTCTTTTTCTATTTCTTTTTTATGATGTAAGTAATTAATCTGTAATAATTATTATAGTGTAATAATAATTATTGTAAATAACAATCTATAATTATATATATTAAATGTTATTAAGTTTTTAATTATTAATATTAACAAGATTATTTGACTTAATTATATATATGAAGCATTTCATTAATCACTTATTTCCTTTTTCAACGTAAAATAAAATTATTTTTTAACTTTAGATTTAAAAGTTTCTGAGCAATAAAAGATGATCATTCTTGTAAAAGATTAAATTTTAGAATTGATATAACTGTACGGATGAAACTTTATTGTTTTCATCAAGTTTTAATTGAATTATATATTTTAATATAAATTGTTATCTTATGTTTCATTATAAAAGTTGTCAAATGTCATATTAACCAAAAATAAAAATCTATATTCACGAAAGTACTCATGGATGAATGAAAATATAGTGAATTTTCTCGTAAAAAAAATCGGTCATAGATCATTTTACGCACCTTGAGTAATTTTACAATCTCGCCGATCTTATTAGTCTTGTCGATTCTAACATGATCAAGATTCTAAGATTGCGAACAGACGCAGAGCGGCAGAAAAGCCCGACTTCATGCATTTGTAAGTGCAATTTGCTCCTTAGAAATTACTTCGCGCTCGGAAAACTCGAATACCCGTCGATCGCCGATAGACGTTGAACGATTCTCTCGTGAAACGCCCGCGTTCCTTCGGTTTCTCCTGTCGATCGTGAAAATGGTCGGATGTAAAATGCAGGAACTCGATAATCGATAACTAGCTCGCAGTTACTTTCGAAGTCCTCTCACGATCTTTGTGGACGCCTGCTGAGAGTTCGCTCGCTGAGCAAGCATCTCGCAAATAATTAAACAATCTTTAAACATCCTCTAATTGTAAAGTAAATTACAAGTACTTTGATTTAGATTTGTCATTTTGTTTTTAACAGGAGATTCTGAAAACTCTGAAAACTTTTAAATTTTTAACAACTTTTGGATTGAAAACATCCAGATTTGTACTCAAGTTATGAAATTTTAAAACTAAAAATATTGGGAAACTAATTTTAAAATATAAAATCGCAAGAACATAAATATAACAATTTAATTTTGATTTATTTTGAGTGTGACTATAAATATTAACAAGATAATATTATGACATAATAAGTAATCAATTAAAATTAGATTCTAATTTGATAATTTAAATTAGAATTGTTTTTATGAGAAAAAAAATATCTATCAATTAGTTGAGATTTCAAGGCAAAAAAAATATTTGTAATACAACCGAACAAATGCGGTTTTTTTTTCGACTGAGAAAATGGAAACTCGAATAACCGTCCATAGTCCGCAAACATCGCGACGATTCCGAATGCCGCGCGTTCCTATACGCCTCACCGTTTTCTGCGCTCGCTGCTTTCTAGCCGTGAAATGAAGCGAAATCGATAATGGAGCACGCCCGTGCGCAAATTGTCGCGAGATAAGAGCCGTTATGAAGACAAACTGCCGATAATAAAAAAGAAAAAGCTCGCCGATTTGAATAGACTTTAAAAAAAAAAGATATAATCCTCTTAACCTTCGGTTCAAATCTTATAGAGGATTAGTGATGTTATAATGCCTTACATTTCCCAAACATTTCCCAAAATGTGGAAAATATTACTATCTAGAGAGATGTATGTTAAAAATTAAATTTTCAACGCTGAATATTAAAATAATTTGAAAATCATTATATAATTTGATTTGAATAATGTATATAATTACGTATACAATTAAAAAATCATTTTATATATTTCAAAATTGATCATTTGAAAGAGAATAGTAATTGCAAAGAACTAAATACTATCTTACTATTTTAATTAATTTAATTATCAAATTGCAAATAACGCAAAAATAATTTATTTTATTTGCTTTTCTGCGATTTTTAGGATCAATCGAATACAAAACGACAACATTTCGCTAGATAAAAATAAAAAAAGTATAAGCGTGTCGAAGAATTTTACTCACGCATTGGATTTCATATTCGATTTAGGTGGCTTTGAAAGTGATGCGGTGATCACGTAGTGTAATAACGATAAGTGTTTCCGTAGCGTGGAAACGCACTTACGTTTTGATCACCAAAGAGAACTCGAGAAAGAACGAAAGGGTGAGGTAGAAAAAAAAGGAGCGAAAAGCAGTTCGAGCGCATGATAGCCCACCTAGTGGTGACAAATCGATCTCTGCTTGACAATTAAAGTCACCCATCCCCGCTAAGTTGGCGTGCGCCACCATGCGATATTATCTATGCCGTGATTGGCTCTCGTGACTGGAGTTGCACGCGGCCACCTTCTTTCATTCTTACTCGTCATCCTCTTCAATAAAAAAAAAAAGAAACTGTCGCGATCTTTCTAAAGAGATGAATGGCTAAAAAAAAGATATATTTGGTTTTATCTGTCCCCCCCAAAATATTGGAGGACCAGTATGTTTCAAATAAATATAAAGTATTCAATTACTTTTAACTTTTTTTATTCTTTAGAGATATTTTAGCAGGAAAATTATAAAAGGACAAATTTTATTAATTTACTTCTTTTGCAATTTAAATTTTTTTATGTAAAATGCAATGTTGTTTATTACATTGCTAAAAGGATAAAAATCACGAATAGAGAACTGCGCTCCAATGATCTTGATTTTGACATTTATTACGAAATTATTATGACTTTGAGTGACTTCCAACAAGTTTTATTTATTAATTGTTAAAACGTTATTTATTAATAAAATAAATTTAATAAATAATCTTATTTCTGCTATACTGAGAAAAGAATGTATTAAATTTTAATAAATATTTATTCGAATAGTGTCAGTTGAATATTTATTGAATATAAACATATATTTATTTGGTACAAGAATTATTAATTTGATTTACCTACCTATTATTATATTTTATTTAATAAATATTTATTTTCCGTAAGTAAATGTTATTATTAGTACCATTCAAACAATGAATGATTTATTATAATTTAGTGTATTTCTCTCTCAGTGTACATACAATGTTAAGAACTATTCCAAACCCTCGTCTTCTTGCGTAATGACTTTCCACGCGAAGCGAGGTCCATCTCACCTCCCTTCTGCCGAAGGCATTCGACTTTCCACGAGAGAGAAAAGTGACTCCTTAGTTCCTTACAATTTAGTAAGATGGAAAAGGGGTTACAGAAGACGCGTTCCATCGGATAATGCATCTGGGAATATAAATGAACGATGTTCGAAGGGATACCGTACCATCTTGGGTTCCCATATTACTACCGAGAAATCCTGAAATAGAAAAAAAAGGCGGCAAGAGGTGGGGAAGGTTAGGTGAATATATAGGCTTTTGTAAGTTAGTTTCGTTCTTGTGGGGATGTTTTTAAAAGTTCGGAACGCGAGCTTGCTTCCCTTTGAGAACGAATTGTTTGACGAGAGATGCACGATTTCTTTATACCGATCGATAGTTGGGCGACTCTAAAAATATTTTACAAGGAAACCTGTCACAACTGTTTGAAATTCGCGGGTTCTTCTTGAAATGTTGAATGTGAAATATAAAATTCTGAAAGATACATTTTTTTTTAATATCAGCCTAATTTGAGATTTGAGGAATTAAACAACCCTTTAAAACTTAAAAGGATAAGATCATTTTTAAAATATTAAATCTTTGAAAATTCTAAGTATATAGTTATAAAATATGTAAAAAGTCATAAAAGTTTTGTCCAAAACATTGTTTTGTATATCTCATTGTCACTAATAATTGATAGAAATGTAAACATTAGCTTTGAGAGATTGTTTTACACATTAAATCTGATATTGAAAATCTGATATTGAAACTGATATAAAAAAAATGTATATCTCTTAGATCTTTATGTTTAAGCAACACATTTCAAAGAGAATCGAATTGATTCTGGACAGTTGTGACAAGTCTTGTTAGCTCTTGTTAGCTTCTGCCACATGATGTATTTGCAAGAAAATATTATATCTATACAGAGAATTTTCATAAAATGGATGTAAATTAATTTATAAAAACAATATTTAAAGATAAACGATGTTTTACAAATATTATATATTGTTGAGAATATTTTTTAAGATTTTTTTTTTATTATAATATATTTCTTATAATAATATTTGAAGTACATTTAAAAGTAACACTTATGTAATAATTTTACTAAAAATTATTATTATATTAATGTTATTATATTAATTATTTTAACCAATTTTATATTGAGTTATTTATTAGATTTATTAGATAAATAAGGGAAATAAAAAAATAGCCAAAGAAATACTTCTCAGTATTTGTATATTACAATCACGTTGTATTTAAAAATATATAAAAATATGAAAAATAATTTTATAAAGAGGGATTATATGCTAATCAACATCACTCAATTTGTGATAATTCTATTATAAAGACAATAACTATAAACCATCAATTTTTTTAATAGTAAGATTTAATTTTGACTGATTTTATTCAGAGTAAGTATTTTTATAACAATTCGTTTTCTATATTAAAAAATATGCTACACTATCATAAATAATATAATTATTTGATCTCGATTTCAAGTTTTTCTTACTTTTTACACACTAATGTATTAAAAATTATTCTTCTGATATTGCAAATAAACACTATTTAAAGAAGAAAAATTTCAAAGTTCTATAATAATTTATCGCAGCTAGGTATTGTTCTTTACGATGAATTGTAAATGTACAAACTCAAGATATCGATGGCGTGTATATGTTGATATGTATGCGTACACATATGCACATACATATATATTTCACGCGTCTCGTTTACCATCTCGCTAACTTACGAGTCCGCTTTTTTGATTTCCCTTGGCGAAATTTTCATGCATTTTTCAGACGCGACTCGCACAAGCCGCCGAATACGCGTTTATTGAAACTGCCCGCTTTGTTTGAATTTTCCTGAGTTCTAGCCGTACCTTTCTTCAGTAGAAAGAAGAACCGTGGGTTAATTCTTTAAAATATTACGAGTTTATTGAAATCCTTTCTGTTTTTTTTCAACAAACTTTCAATAAACTTTAGAATACTTTAGAATTCTATTTCAATATTACAGAAACTTTCGCGGAAATTTAACGAGTTTCGATCGCGTTTTCTCTGTAATAAAATAGTAATGTTTACATGATACAAAAAAATATTAAGAAAGTATAATAAAAAAGAAAAGGTAAAAAGCAAATTATAATTAAGGAAAACATCCATTTTTTTGTATACTCTGCACCTTAGGGTAAAAAATGTTAAAAAATACTTTTTTCTGTCATTTTCATATTTTGGACAATTCCTACAAATTCTGCAAAAAATCCATCTTTTTAATAGTTTAATCAAGAAAGGATTCACTAGATTATACGGTTGAGTTAACATCTGAATACTAAGCTCGTAATCCGCACGGCTTATGTTTCCCCGGATTATTCACCACGTTCGACCCTCGCCGGATCCAATTATTCATAACCGTGAATTATTACCGTATCGAACAAATTATTGAAACTATTTGTTATTTGTAATCTCTGAACTCTGAATTTTCTAAAGCTGAGAAGAACTTCGACCTTTTAAACTAATTTATATTGTATTCATCGACATGCACTTCTTTTATTCATACGCATCTCGTACAATGTCTTCCTGGTCTATGTCTAATTGCCTATGGAATACCATCTTGGAAATGTTTCCATCCAATTAACACACGTTCGAGAATTTCGATGCGCGAGCACTCAAGTGCACGACACTTCTTGTTATCGGCGACTGCATTAATGGCAACGCCATCGATGCACGGCCGCAAGGGTTATGCAATTTACGGCGTTTACGCGTGCCTGCTTGGCTATAATCGCTCGATCGAAATTGCGGGTTGCAGATGTGAGCAGTCACATGATGCAGTTGAACGACAATGTGTGATTAATGATCCACTTGTCAGGGAGAAAGAGAATAAGTGTATCTAAAAATGTATAAGTACGAATAAATTGTATTTTCTTGGAATTTAATAAAATTAGAATTACAGTTTTATTTATCATTCAAGAAAAACACAGAAAACTTTTTCAATTCCCTTTTTATTTATTATTATAATATAATTCCGATACTTGGAAATTTTTTAACATATATTAGTTGATTCAAATGTCAAATCGTTTTTCTTTAATCAATAATTTTATTATTTTTGATATCGTACTTTTAAAAATTCATTAATTTTAATATACATTAACTACGTTTATATTGATAATATTCTTATAAAGAAATCGATAGATAATATTTCTTCGTCATAGATCTACCTCAACATTGATTACGTATCAAAATGCAATACGAAATTATCTAAAGATTTCGTTGTAACTTTTATAGTAGCATATATGTATATACCTAATATAAAATGGGCATGTTGTTACTCAATTAATACATATCACCGGCTTTCGAATCGGAACGAGAGAAAAAGCTTTATTCGATGAAATTATTCTGTTGTCGATAAATTTGATATTCAGCGTTCATAAAAAATTTTTTTCACATCTTGCAAATGAATGCATTTATTGTTTATAAGATTTTTATTTCTTTCTTTTTTTTATCTTTTAATAATGAAGATTTTCTTAACGATTTCTTTAAATAGTAGTTTATATTTTAAGTATAATTAACCTTCACCGTGTAAACCGGAGTCGTTTGTGTCCAAGCGATTTTTCTAATTATGAATATTTTGAAAACAAGAGAGTACGCGCCGTTTCTATACGTTTTTCCTAAAAAACTTGTGGTAGAAATTCATCTTTATTAAAAATTAACTTAACTTTATTAACATAATGTATCAAAATTTTTACCATGGATTTAGTTAATCAACACAGTCGGCAATCAAGTCTGTATTTTAATATTTATCAACCACAAAACATAAATTTGTTCATATCGTGATTTGTCAAAGCTGTCTGCTGTTTGACATTTCATTCGTTGTACTAATTTTTGAAATTATCAATCGAAACACGACGGCAAGACTTGTTTTCCTACAATTTTAAATATTATATGTCAAATTCGTAAAAGTGTAAGCAAAATGTACAATTTTATGTGAAAATAGACCGATGAGATTAAACACACATGAGTAAAAAAATGAACATTCATTTAACACAATTCTTTGTGCTTAATAATATTTTTTTGTGAATTTATCAAGGAATTTATACAATTTCTAATTCAAGTTAATTGAGCGCTGATTATTTATCAATCTTGACATAGTCCTAAATTACATCAAATCATTAACAACTTTCTGAAATGCTCATTTGCAGTAATAATATATATTACTTGTCAATTTAATTTATAATGTTACTATTTTAGTTTTGACTTAGGATAGTGTTTCAAGATTAACAAATAATCAGTGCACAGATAGTTTAAACTAGAAATTGTATAAATTTACAAGAAACATTATTAGACACAAAAAAATCACTTTGATCAAATAGCATTTTTTTCCTCTTGTAGATAAAATGTATATTGAATGTGATTAACGTTGGAAATGCCATATAAAATACAGGCGATTATTCCATTGTAATTATCAGTTCGCACGGTCGTAATTAACCGTGTTTTCGCGAGTATTGTATTGTGTGAAAATGCAACGAATAAGTCTGAAAAGAGAGATTACCTTAGGGAAGCATCGAGTCTCAGCGGAGCAACCATGTGATGTAAGTTATAATTTTTAATTTTATTGATTAATTACTTTGGAAGAATTATTTATTTATAAACAATTTATGTGTAAGATAACATTTTTTGATATTAATTATTGTGCACTTTTATAATTTACGTGTATATTTTCGTTTTAACGTAGTTTTAATGTGATTGGAACTCCATCGTTGCGCATCGCAGATAACGACATTTATTATTTCATTAAGGATAATGGATCTTTTTGTAAAAATTATATTTATAATATATAATAGATCTGTACAAAATATAAACAAATATAGAGATGCGTTCGAGCGTGCATGCATGTATAAATATTTATTCTTATGAGTTAAAACTACTATAACAATTTATTAAGTATATATTTTATACATAAATTGTACAAGCATTAAGAAAGATTTTTCAGAGAATAATTGAGAACACATTAATAAGAAATATAACATATTAATAATTTTAACTAAATAAAACACAGACTTGTAGTAATAATAATCATAATAATTATTTCTAGTATAAATGTAATATGAAAATTATAAATACATGTCTAAGTATTCCAAAGTTAAAGATGAGTATTACACTGTAAAATATTCCTATTGAAACCGTTTTTATGATAATACTCCGTGTATAAACGTAAGTCAATCGTTTTTTTTTCTCGCTATTGAATAATGTATATATACATATTAGTTCACTCTTCTCTTTACTATATTATTGTACATCATGCTTCTCTTTATTCACGTAATTTTCTGATTGTCGAACGTAATCTCATGCTCTATAAACGACATAAGTAAGACAAATCGCATACTGATACAATGATCGATAATAATGAAACATGAGAAAGAGAATAAAGTCATACAATTCAATTTAATAGAATAACTTAACTGTAAAGTGATTTTTTTCTCAAATTAAAAGAATCTATAAGTAATCATAATAAAATATAATGTATAGGTACATGTTGTTATTAGATTGAGCATCACGAGTATTTTTTTTGTGAAAATACATATAAGTCACAATGAAATGAAACAAATAATAACCAAATAATAATAATAATTAATTAACATTAATAAAAAATTTTTATTAGAGATTTTTTTAAGTAAATTTAAGTAAGAATCATCTAATAATATTACTATTATTAATGACATTCAATTGCCATTTAATGTGAACCATATTTCTACAATTAGTCTTTTATAATTAGATTCAAAATCAAGAATTAGAGGATTATCCCAGTCAAAATTATGATTATATCTTATCACATGTTATATTATGTGCATAATTTAATATAAAGTAACATTTGTTTGTATACATAAATATATGATAATATGTGATAAGATATAATTATATATAATTTATGTCATGCAAAATATATTATATCATGCATAATGTGCCATAAATAAATAATTTCTCCGTATATATGTAGTAAGTATATATGAGATCAACATTATCTGCATTATCAAATTGTTCATAGTATAACATATAAGATATAATAAAATATATAAATTACACACACACACACACACACACACACACATATATATATATGTATATATATGAATTCTTTTATGGTATTTTTATTTTATATGAATAATATAAATTGAATCAAGATATTTTGTATTCTCTAAGTAAATAAAAATTAATTATTTATTAATTATTTAAAACAAAAGTAAAATTTGTTAACTATATTACCTACTTTATTTTTCTTTTTAAAATTAATCATTTAAATAGAAATTGAAATATACGTTTGATCTATATTCATTTAATTATTTATATACTTTTAATATTAAATGTTATTTAAACAAAAAGCAGAGTTTTGTTACTACAGATTGCACAAATGTTACTGTTCTTTAATATTTCGTAGCCGACCTATTTTTATAATCTGATTTCATATCACTTAATAGAGACATTTAATAATGATATTCAATCTTGTCATATGTAATGTAATATTATGAATTGTACATAGTTTAACATCAAATTTTAGGAGAGTAACAGTTCCGCTTTTCGTAATCAACTCAGTATACATACATATTCTGAATTGATTCTGTAATTAAAATGTAATTATTAAACCATCTGTGCTCTAATACATAAAACTTTATTTAGAATATGTCATCTGATATGCTATTTTGTATAACAAATATAAATATGAGTGTCATAATTAGCAAAAGTAACAAATCCGATAATTGCAAGATTTATTTAAGTTATTTCTTTTTTTTGACATTTGATGATTTCGTCCATTAATATAAGATTTTTTCTATGAAAACCTTTTATTTTTTTTAAAGCTTTTAATCAGTTTTGTTCAAACAATATGATTATATAGAAAATTTAAATAGATCAGTAGATATAACTAATTTAAATAATCACAGATATTTATTAGATGTTCAAACAAAATTTGAATTTTAAAGAATGTTTTTATAATTAAGAATTATATACAATATATCTATATATATATATATAATTAAATCAAAGGAGTAATTAACTAAAAACAACTAAAGTTATATCGGACTTACATGATACTCGTTTCAGAGAGGCCAATCGGGATGCAGAAATATTTTTATCTCTATTATTTCTGACATATAAAAATACACACATGTGCACCTACATGAGAGAATTAAAATGGACTGCCAACGTGTACTGGCGCATTTTTACGACGTAATCCTGATTTATATCGATACACCGACGGCCGGCAATCGCTGGGCTTTATTGAAATTAAACGGGACTTCATTCGACTGGTGCGAAATTTTCGATACGGGACAAATTGTGCTGTCGAGCTTTATTTTAGCGAACCCCCGTCATAGAAGCGAGCTGCTATCGTATTTTGTGGATTATAATATTGCCTGGCGTTGCATTATCCGCGAATCAACTACTTTACAATCTGGAATTATTTCCAAATTATCCGGCTACTGTTATCGTTCATCATGAGCATTAATAACTGAGCAATAACGAGAATGCGAGCGATTGCAGTATGGAGAATCGATTATGTCTCTTCATTCGGTACTCTCATATTAATCCGAACAATCTTAGTCTTAAAAATACCTACTTACCGTGTTCCAGTTCTATGATCAGAATAAATTACTAAGATTTGTTTGCAATGTTTTTGTCCGCTCAATTTTTAGACAATGTGTAAATTTTTGTTTTCTCAATTTTGATGTGAGTATACACTTTTGTTTAATTTAAATTGTTCTTTACAATTTAACTGCATTTTAAATTATATTCTAAAGCAAATACATTAAAAGTCAGCTGTACAATTAATAATATCAAATTAACTATAAATTTTTTATTGTAAAATTTCCTAACGTGTGGTTTTTTATGGAAATTATAAATTAATTAATTATATAATTAGCAATAAGTATGATTTTCTTGGTCCCTAATACATAATTACATTAAATATAGATATAATATGTACACATATAAACATATAAAAATTTTAAATTAAAAATTATATTAAATGTTATAGATAAAAATACTGTACAGATGAAAAATAAGTTTTATGATTTTGTCATATGTTGTATAAATGTATGCAGTACAGCTTATGCCACAAAGTACGATTTTTAACCAAAACTTGTAACAAAACTGTTACAATATGCCAAATATCGCTCGTTGCAAACCTATCTTTAGTTGCAAGCGATCATCACAGACGAACGAGCGGGTCGCACTTTGTAGCACAATCCGGATTTATAACAGTAAAAACACCCGCTTCCATCGAGTGCTCGCGGCCTCCGTCGAAATTAAACGAGCGTCCGCCTGACCTCCTTTCGACCGTCCTATCGTGCACATAGTTGCTTCGTGTGGACGTATTTTATCGGTGTGGAACATTTTAATCGGTTTCGTAGTTTGAGAGACTTGTGCAATCCTGTAGAAATCCTGTTCTGAAAAAAACAGAAAGGGCTTTCGGATTTTTAGTATTAGAGAATTCATTCTCTCTGGTTCGTTATGATTTCGTCAGTAGAAACAATTAAATTGTATAAACGAAAGAAAGGGAGAGAGTGTGAGAGAGAGAAATGAAAGGGAAAGAAGGATATATAGGACAGAGAAGGAAATTCTGATATTAACGTTTATTTTTTATATACAAATTGAAAATATCATATGTTTAATAAAAGAGACAAATATTATTCGTAAGAAAATTGATGAAATGTATATTTATATAAGCAATATTTTGCATGAATTTCTCTCTTGTTACAATTATTAATTGCAAAAACATTATATATATATATATATATATATATATATATATATATATATATATATAATATACTACTACTACTATATAGTTATTATTATTAGTATAATAATAATAGTTACTATATACTATTAATATAATAATAAAGTAATATATTAACTATAGT
>NW_012130111.1:1012395-1015994 GCF_000143395.1 Atta cephalotes | reverse complement strand
CCTCGTCGTCGTCGTCGTCGTACGTCGTACGTACGTATATNTATNTATATNTNTNTNTATATATTATATANATAATATATATATATATATATATATATATATATATATATATATATATATATGTATATCCCGAAATCATTATAGTATTTTACATTTGATAATAAAACGAATAGTTCTTGAATTACATTAATTTACAATAAAAGTTAAAATTAAATGATTAAAACATTATTAGTTGATTTGTTTATATAAAACAGAATATATAATTAATTATATACAATTGAAAATTATATTGTTTTAATTAAGAATGTTTAATCAAAAATGCAAATAAATTGATGAATTTTAATATCTTTAATAGACGTTAATTCAACGACTGATAAACCACGACGGCATCTGTGGCGCGCTGTGTATAATTTGCGTATTTGGCATCAGCAATGTTCACCGTACATTCGCTATTTTAATTTAAAGCAACGTGTGTTTCGTGACGCGAACACTATGCGTTAATCGCGTACGAACGAGCGAATTGCACGAGGGAAAATCCCTGGTAAATCCCGGACGAGTGCAATTCGTGCATCGGCGCAAGCTGCAGGTAACGCGAGGACGATTGTCCGCGCCGTTGCACGTCCCCAAAACGATAACATCTCATGATCTGTCGGACGGATGAGCGAGAGGTGCGCAAGTTCCGCGTTGGACCGATAATTGAAAATCAGTGTCCCATATATCGATTCGTCGGATTGTCGAATCTCTAAACACACTTGCACCTTTGTTTCTGTTATTCGCGCGTGCGTGTTCCATAAAAATGTTTAATGTGCTTGTTTTATTATTTTATTGATGTGTCACATACAAAAACTATGTCGAAATAAATTTTATGCAAAAATAGGACAGCACGAAAAAAGGAGAGAGACTATACAAAACAAAATTGTATTATAAAAATTTACAAAACATATAGCATAGTTTTATATAAAAGTTTTTATATAAAAGTTGTACATTATTCACTCGATGTGAAGATTATCGTTGAACACAATAAGTACTATATATCGTTAAACATAATATCGATATTTTAATTAGAAAACTTAGCAATATAATGTTGAAAAAAAAAGTATTTGAAATTGCCAACTAATTTTATATTAAAATTAACATAAAGTGTAAGTGATAATCCTTCGATCTATTTTATTTTTTTTATTAGAGAAAAATACAAAGCTTCAGCAATAGACCGTTTAATTCTTTTATTATAGCCTTACTAACCAAATCTTTATGATAAAGTCACATATCCATTTTGTATTTACACAATAGCAGAAGCAAAACACCTTTGACAGTTCTTGTCAGATTATATTATTGATGTCTGTTATGTTATATATTATATACATAAGATTATGATTACCCTATATTCTAAGCATTAAATAATCAGAAAAATAAGCGAACATTTCTACGATATTCTCTTAATTATTTCTTATTTCTGTGAAGGAATCAGATAACATAATGAATCTTTTAACATCTTTACGTTGGCCGCGATCTCAAGAAGTGTAAAAAGATCTGCTTATAAAATAAATTTATAAATTAAACTTCTAAAAAAACTTCTTGTACTTATTTAAAATGTGTGTAGATTTACATTATAGCTACAGAGTATTTTTAGTATCTAGTTTTTAGATTGTTATTATCACAATAAATAATTATTCTTCACCTAAGACTATCTTTTAGCTCCAAATTTGTATAATAATGCTTTCAATGAATTCTTCCAGATGATCTTCCTGACTGACTGTTTTATCTCTGCCAACAGTATTTCGATAGGAATAGAGAGAATTCCAATATTCTCACACCTTTAACTAGCTTTACGCATAAAAAACGCGCGACACTGTTAGAAAATATGATTTGGGTCTTCCTCTATGTGGCACTCTGGAGTGGACATTCAACTATTCGTAGCTTACAAAGGCTGCTATTTAAAGACGTCTGCTCCCAAGACTTGCGACTGAAACAATTACTTTTCTTTTCAAACAGTGTGTTGAACCAATTCTTTTTCTTAATATCCACATAATTACTACGGTAAAAGACGCCTTTACTAGAACCGTCAAACATCTTTCCTTAAATTGAAAGTTCTCTCGCCAGTGCCTTTTAAACTCTTACAACGGAAAACTTATTTGGGAGTCAATCCTTACTCTACGTTCTGCCTCAGCTTTGCGGTCTACTAATTCATTTCTTACGATCCTTAGATGACGTTCTCCATATTAATTTAAATCTGCCTTTCATCTTTCTCTTATAACCTTTTTAATAAGCAGCACTAATTGTTGAAACATCCTAAAGCAGTTTTATTTTCACTACTGATTGTTGGTAGGATCTAATTTTAAACATATATACATATATATATTTCGTATTAAAGAAACATGTCAAGTGACAACTTTACGAATTAAAAATAAGTGTTTAACTTTTTCTAGATTTTATTTTAAAGTCCACTGCATCATCTTTTAATTTTGCATTTTTTAAAATCTTTTCTTTAATTTTATTTTTCTTTAATCTTATAAAAGTATTTTTGATTCTGTTCAGTCAATTCGGATTTGTATAGAACTGTAATGTCTCGATAATTTGATCATCCCGTTAAACAATTTAATTTTTAAAAAACTCGATTAAAAAATTAATATAGTAGGAAACTGTTTTAGAAATGTGAACACATTACCTCGAAATAATCTAATAACGTGAGAACTAAATTTAAAAATAAGTAAAAAGTAAGTGAGCAGTGGAAGAATAGCAACAATATACTCTGTGCTAAATTCAGCTGTTCGTTTCCGCTCATTTTCACCATATGCATCGTCGAGGAGAATAATTTTTCGTGTTGTAATCGGTGTAATCCTCGTATCCAAGTCAGCCAGCCGGATATGAATGCTAAGAGGATTTTCCGGATTTTGAGGATGCAATGCGCGACCGCGAAGAGGACGCCCAACAAATTATGCAACGCGCGGACGGCCGCGTGATAACGAGCGGCTGAAAAATCGCGACTTTCCTGGTCGTGAGATAAAGCAGGCCGCTCGTAAAACGCATTTCATAATGAAATGGCTGTTCCCTGCAAATCAACGTATGGTCGTAGATTTAAAATTTCACTCATATGTACATAGGGTCAATATTGCGACGTCATGTAATTCTTTAATTTTTAATTTTATCCATTTGTAATTGTATGAAAAAAAATATATAAATATCACATTTTATTAAAAATAGGGCAAGTTGCGACATATGATGACACTTTTATTCTAATGGAATCATTAGAAGATACTGTATTAAAGAAATCTCTCCAAAATAAAATTCTGAGTTTAAATAAAAGTTTAAATTGCTGAATTTGTCTTTACAATTGTATAATTTATATCAAATTTTTAAAAAGTAATTATTGAGGAAAAATTTAATATAAAAATTTAAGATAAAATAAATTAATGTTTTTTAAAGACAGTTGTATTTTATATATTTATTATAAATATGTGTATATCTAAGTTAATGAATTAATAATAGAAGGCATATTTTATAATATACGTATGTGTGTTTATATGTATGTGTGTGTGTGTGTGTGTGTGTGTGTGTGTGTGTGTGTGTGTGTGTGTGTGTAGTATAATATATACTACTAA
>NW_012130111.1:1007144-1012375 GCF_000143395.1 Atta cephalotes | reverse complement strand
TGTGTGTGTGTGTGTGTGTGTGTGTGTGTGTGTGTGTGTGTGTGTGTGTGTGTGTGTGTAAATATATCACTAGAAATTTTGCTAAACTAAGACGATTAAAAGATATTATTTTACAAAGAATTGTTTCCATTCTGTTAATGTTTAACACTAACGCCTAATCAATATGTTTAAAATTATTCATATTCTTCCTCATCAATATATACATGATTACTTTTTTTGATTATAATGTAGAAGAACAGATGTAATATAAAATGAGCAATATTGGCTGTTTTAAGCGACTTGCGAATAGAAAGGATTATACTAAGAAGGAATAAAAGAGAGATAGGAAGATACAGGAAAACAGGACGGAAGTAACTGTTCGGACGGAAGTTCCAATTGCCAACTGAATCTATATTTAATAAGACAGGAGAGTTATACTTTCCACCGAGGCAGTCGGTCGCGACGTTCAGTTTGAGCGCGAAAGTTTCGTCGGAATTATCCTCCACTTTGCTGACGCCGGTCTTAGTCCGCTTGAGATAATTAAATATATCCGCGCACGAAAATGCTCAAATGGATTTTCCCCCAGACGAGAGCCACGATAAGGAATTTTCCCATTCGGGAAACAATATTACCGAAGAAAGTTTCCCTTTTCTCATTTCTCATTTCTCCCCTACTCTCATTAGATCATTACCTCTTCCCTATATTTTGTTGATGGTCATGTCATGTTAAATCGGATCTCGAGTAATGCTAGTTATGATATTGCAAAGATTATAGAAACTTAGGGATAAATCATAATAATTTAGATAAAACTTAGTAAGCTGTTTACCGCGTGAATATATGTATAATTAAGGATCAACTGTATGTATAATTACATAGTTAGTGTCTAGCTTTTCTAGCCAATTATGTGTGTAAATCAGTAAATAAATATTTTACTTAATAATTGAAAGGAAAAAAGTAATTTTGTAATTATTTTTTACGTACATTAAAATACTTGAATGAAAATGAAAGAGATAAGTATAATCGATGCGATTTTAACACTGAAAGATTTCATAGCAAAAAAAATTGAGCGGAAAGCGAATAAATTAAAAGAGAGAATGTGTTGTGCCAACTGGTGAAAATTGAAGTCGACATTTTTCGACCGTCCATTCATTCTTTAATCAATGAATTCCCTATTGGATTTTGACCCCTCAGAATTTTATTTGTGACCACAACTCGTCAAGCTCAATTATCCAATTATTAAATGCTATAAATAATTTTATAGTATTACCGGAAATGAAATATTTCATCAATTTACAGACTCCTAATAATCAAACTAATTGATGTTTGACATTTCAAAAAATACTATTTATTTTAAGATTTTTATATTAATATTTATTTATGTATTTATTAAAATTTATTTATTTTCAAGGATATATATACATATATATACATATATATATATATATATATATATATATATAAATTGTTGTTATTACTTCTGTAAATGTAAGTACAATACATTGTAATTGTTTAAAATATATACATGATGCAATGAAAGAACTAATAAATGATTGAAGTAAATATATACCTAAATATATATTATATCTATGAGTAGTAATATACTACTCATAGATATAATAAAATTTTTATTAAAAGTCTCATAAAGGTATAAAATGTATATATAAAAAATATAATGTATCATTAAATAAAAATTTAACTGCTCAAAAATAGATATAAAATCAATTGAATAATCCAATAACATTATTGAAACAAATATAAATAAAAATCATTTTTTGAAGATACTCTATATATATATATATATATATATATATATTTAATTAATAGAATTTATTAGTTCACATTCCTATGACTTTAAATTTTAAATAGTTTAATTATACATCTTAAAATCAAAACATGGTATTTCAATAAAAACTTGGCGTACCCGAGTTGCATTTAATCACGTCAAACAATTACTGCATACTTCAAAAATATCCTTAGACTTTTAAATGCAGATTTAGTTCCTACGGTATTTTATTCGAAGCCCTCCTCGTTCAACATAAGAATTCCAGCTCAATTATGTGTTCTCGATGTTCATACAGTGCGTAATCGTGTGTTTTGTGCACGCTCTTTTTATGTACTTGGCGGTGCAATGTAACAATGATACTTGATATATTACAATAAATTATTATTTTACATAATAATAATTGTATATATTAGATAAATATTTCTAATTTTACATATATATTTATAAGAATTTAATATAATTAACTTTCGTATTCAACATTAATTAAATTAAGGCTTAGATATGTATAATGTTGTGGTATGACATTTCTCACCTTTTCTTTTTGAAAAGTTATTTCTCCGAAGTTAATATGATGATTATTTAATTTATTTTTCTTGCTTATAAGAATTATCCAATTATAATATACATATAATTTTTAATTGCTCCTTTTTAGATTTAATGTTTTTCAAGGTGGTAGTTACATATCACTTAAAATCTTATTTTTGTGTCTTTCCGAGTCTACATAATACACTGTGTTATACATAAAACCCTTCATCTACGAGAGTAGCTTGTATTGTCACATTGTATAGTCATAATCCAGTTTCTAGACATATCGAGATATCCACTCCCACAATAATGCCAACATGATAGAAGAGCACGGAGGACAAGGGGAGTCACGTAATTTGTAATCATGCGACGCATTATGATTCATCGCGATAAACCTGCGTGTGCTTGCCTCACCCAGCAACGTTGTCGAGTATCAACACGTCTATATAATTGTGACTGATGGTTGCCCGATTTTCACAACACGCTTATGAATCGACCAGGCAAACATCATTTGTCCAATCTGATTTTTTTTGAAAACACGCGCTCAACAAAAATATTGCAATATTGTTCGGCAGAAATTATCAAAGTTTTAGAATTTGGATAAAGTATATGTCATCAATTTTGTAATATTGGATACATTTTATTATAGGTGAAAAGGAAAAATTTTTTAAAATTTTCTTTGGATATTTATTTCTTATATGTACATGTATGAAATATTTGTACAGCTGGATGTCTAATTTCAAATGAAATATTATTCCCTCATTCCAAAAATAACATAACTAAAAAATTAATCTCTCAGTGAGATTAATCATTAAGCTCTCAGAAAAGCTATCAACTTGACAGAAAATTATTGACTAATTAAATATTAGCAAAAAAAAAATGTATTTTTAATATAATGGATCCCATTATTATTATATCGTTTCCTTATCTTTAAAAAAAAACCACTTTTATGACACTTTTATGAATTATGATAATTTTGACAATTTTTTATTATGAAGTTAAGTAATAGTTCATTTTTTTTAAATGGATTAATGTTAATGGAAAATAGGATAATGTTTATTTAAACAAACATTAATTTATTCATATACTATCTGAAAATCACATTTTTTAGTTATGTCATTTTTGAAATAAACAAGCTTTTGAAGTAAACAATATGTTGCAAAGAGGAATGGCGGATTTAAGGAAAAATTAAGCCGACAATTATTTATATATTTATTTTATATATTTATCAATTAATAGAAGCCTTTATTGAAAAAATATTTCAGTTATTTGGCTTTAAAATACAATACGATAATATTCATATATTACTAATATAAATCATAAACTTTAAACAGAAAAGATAAGTAGTTACCGGCTATACTTAACTTTTTCCTTGGGTATTCGCAGTTCCCTCATTCTACCCTACATGAAAATATTCAAAAACTTGTAATACTATTACTTTAAACGTGTTGGTTCTATGGTTATAATGCGATACTAAACGACTATCACTGAATGCAAAAAATGAGAGATTATCATTATTTTAATATACTGTAATAATATCGTTCGCGTTTACTTTATGTTCACAATTCCTTCTATAACAATAGTACAGGAAGTGCTACTTATTTAATAAAAGAAAAATGCTTTCACTACTAGTAATATTTTGTCAAAACTTTGTAGACTTAAAAAAATAAAAGAATATAAAAATATATCATATTAAAATAAAAGAGTGTAAAAACAATGTAATATTTATATAATATTATAAGAAATTGTAAGTTACAATGTGATCGCATAATTGATCAATTAATAAATTACATAATTAATGATATTTAAAGATTGGAGGATAAGAGCAAACGAGAACTTAAACTTTCTAATTATTCTGTCAGAAATGCGTTTACACTTCTTTACCGCAAATTATCGGATATAAAAATTCTGATTTCCGCAAACGTCCGTACATTGTTTGTGCTCCATCAATCCATTGTAAAAGTGACGAGGAAAACGAAGAGAGAAAAAGGGAAGAGGATAAAATAATATTTCCATTTCGCTTTATTATATCCGGAAGTAGAAATCTTCTCCTTACCGTTTGTTGCCTCCTCCCGCGGCATAATTATTCTTCGTTGCAGCCGCGTGCAGCTTTTTCCCCTTCGTCGAACGTTTTTGCTGCGTCTTGGCCGCGGTTTTATAATCATCCGTTGTTTTAGGCGAATAGAAATTCCCTTATTCTCTCTTTCTCTCTACCTGCCTTTGTTCGTCTCTGCCAGTCTTCTTTCTCTCTTATGCCGTCTTTCGCGGAGGCACTTTCTCGCTTAACGACGGTGGGAAGAAAAATAAGTAGTGCCACTCATTTTTAATGCAAGATAAAGCTCTGTGCATCTTGAGAGCAAGCGTGCGCGCGAAATCCACTCGCTAAATTGAATTTTAAAGGAACGTTCGGTTTAAAAACCGATTTGCAGCCAGAATGGAAAAGCAGTGCCTCGAGAAAATTTGAAAGTGCAAGTATGCAGCAATCCATACGGTTACGAACACTGTGTTTGGTGTTATTTATACTGAAAAGTTCGTGTTTTCTTAATGAAAATGATTTTCAAAGTAAATTCAATGTCTTTCCACAATATTTTCCATTGTTATGTAATTTTCAAATTTTAATTAATAATTAAAATCGGTCTTTGTTATTTCAACAATGATTTCCTTCTAATTATAACAACTTTTAATATTTTTATAATTATTATAAATTTGCATAATTGTATAGTATTGCATAATTGTATAGTACGGATTTACAGAACTGTAACAATTATACAAGCCGAATAATGTCTCCATTTGATTTTCTAATAATGCAAGACGTCAGAAATGTTAACAGATTTCTCACGACACAAGTTTCCATCGTTACGCTTCTCAAGTTTAACAACTTGTTCACAATTGTTTGCTTGTCTTTCGTCGTGGTAGTAAGTTGCTGAGATTTTTTTTGAAACGC
>NW_012130111.1:995210-1005181 GCF_000143395.1 Atta cephalotes | reverse complement strand
AGAGAGAGAGAGAGAAAATAGAAAAGACAGTATGAAAAGGAGAAAATAGAATAATATAGGCATCAGAGAAAGAAAGAGAAAGAAAGAAAGAGGCACTGCCTGAAAAACTGAGCACACGGATTTTTACGAGCCACTCGCAAAACGGAAGTCGATAAAAGAAGAGCTGACTGTTCCCTCTCCTGCCTGTACTGTAATTAATTATGAAACGTTCGTAGAAAAGCGGAGACAAGCAGAGGGTTGGAAGAGGATGGTTAGGCGGTACGAGCGGCTATAAAAAATTCTCTATACGAGGCGCAGTTACCTCGTAGCCGTACTCGAGCGTGCATTTGCTCTGGCGCTGTGACAGCGGGATTTTTCCGATCGTCCTATGTGAATAAGAGGAGAATTTATAGCAGCAGTAGTTAACTGGTTATATAGCGGCGACGTTAATGCTCTTGAATATAAGCGGAACAGTAACGTTAATGCTGTCGATTAAAGCTATGTTCAGTCGTTTGCATGAACAACGTAATGCTCGACTAGAAAATGGCGGAACATTAACAAAAAAAGGCGTACGTATCTAATATTACTATATCTCATTAGTATTGTTGAATATCAAAATATTTTAAGGAATAGGGGATTTAAAAACAAATAGAAGTACAGAAAGAGAGAATCGGAATGAAAATTAGAATTGTCATTTATTAGACACTTTAAGACTGTTTGTATGTCGCCTAAATCAAAAATATTATTGCAAGAAAAAATTTAATTGCCACAATTATACATAATATAAAAAACAAAATAAAAAAGAAAATTTAAAAAAATGAACACCCGCATTTTTGGTATGCAGCGGATATGTATGTGTGTGTGTGTGTGTGTGTGTGTGTGTGTGTGTGTGTGTGTGTGTGAAATTGTATACGAGGGACGCATATAATAAAAGTCTCTATGCATACATATTAAAACAGACAAATTGAATAGATTGTTGTACGATTGTTAACTATGGGTCAGCAATGGTTGTGACAATATATGATGAATTAGTGAGACAGAAAGGGAGAGGATTTAATTACGCGTGAAAATATTCGTGCGTTCTATAGTACGATCGAAGCAATTCCATGGAGAGATGCAAGATTTCGACAACCATCGAAACTATTTTGAAAGAGCTTAGGTCACAAAGCCACATTTTTGCAATCGTGACGACCGAATGAAGCCTTTGACAGCAACCATTTCTGAAAGTGCTCCATAGCGTCTTTGAGAATTTCACCATCGTCCGAAAAGAGATGAAAGGATTTCGTATTCCCGTTATGGTATTGCACGACATGTACATCAAACGCAAAACAAATTTACGTGCACGAGGGATGCATTGTGATATCATAAGATATCATAAGCGACGCTCGTGATTCCTTCTTCTCCTTCGGCATTCTCGTCCGTTCATCTCACGGGATGTAATCCCGCTGGCAACGACATTTCCGGTATACGTAGTAATGTGGAAAGACATTTCCACAGTGGCGATTCAATTCTCGACACGAAATACTGAGACAGTGTAGATGCGCTTGAAGAAAGAAATATTATTTGACATCCGATATATTGCTTTGTCATAAACGAAGAAGCTTTGGAAAGAAATAGCTGACATATTTTATATTCTGATAGCTTAAATATTTGTTGTTTATGTATATTTATTATACTTATGATTTACGATGCATTTATGATTTGTTCATAATTTTACGTTAATTAAAAAAAATGAGAATAGGAAACTAAAATCTGTTAGTATCTTTTTTTCTTAAAATATTCTATCTTTTATAAAGAAATTGTGATGAAACAAAAAATTATTTTTTGTTTATTATTTTTTGTTTAATTCCGAAAAATAAAAAACTTTACAATCTTTTTTTTATGTATTTTTATATGTATATTGTATGTATATATTTATTTTTATATGTATTTAATATATTTATAATAAGTTACCTATCCTTTATTAATTTTACTAATATTCTCCTGTACCAAAAAATTTAATTATAAAAGGATTATATAGTAAGGTAAACTGCAAACAAATGTTTTATAGCAACTACGTTAAATAAATAGAAAGTATTTAATAAAGATTCGCAAAAAGGTGGATCACAAATTGATAAAATCAAAAAGTTGCTTTTTGCTCTTTTATGCGCAATGCATGACTGATCATATCGTTTGATTAATCAAAAAACCCAATTCATCTTTACGCAGCTTTATCAATGCATTAACGACGACACAATTTACGCTTTAGATTTAAATGCACGCGCTCGGCAATTTTACCGTATTTGTGTTAACAAAAAACACATAGTAAACAATCTATAAAATGTGACAGTGATCATTGGTCGTCATGAAATCTCTATACGTTCAAATGAACGAAATTGAGAATTGCAGAATTCGTGTAAATTTGGGAGTATTATAAAAGTTAATAGAAACTCGAAGCTTTTTTATGTTTTATCAGTAATTAAATTTTCATATTTTTCACAATAATATAATTTTTACAAAAAGTTGATTGATATTTAAACATTTTTTCCATTTCATTTTATAGTTTTTACAATTTAAAAGAAATGAAGATATACAGTTTTCTATAGTTAATAAATAGTCGTTGGCTTTTTTAATTTAATTTTTCCTTTAGGTATTCGCAATTTCTCTTACACTGTCTTCTACTTTAAAATCATTAAAAACATGTTACAGTATTTATTTTAAATGACATATATGTTCTATAGTGATGTATTATGTATTATAGAACTTCGATATGTGTATATATATATTTATGTTATGTGGGGATTTATGCTGCAGAAGTCAGAAGAAATATAATAAAAGGAATGGAAGTAATTTGCGCGCAACCACTCTGTTATATATCTTTACGTTATATTAGTTTTGTGTTATGATTTTAATATTTTACTATTAATATTAATAAAATTACTGTCAGTTAAATCGATTTGTCAATAACAATGGCTGCGTTCCACTTAATGCTTGCAATGCTCGCGAGCATCATTTGTTCTTGTTTAACATTTGATAAACAACAAGAATGAAATGATTCTATGAGCGTTGTGAATATTATATGAAACACAATCGTAGTAAGTAGTGCAATAATATATAATAACTAAAGTCCGATTAGTTTTTTACCTTCGACTGAAACCGAAAACCAATATTTGATTTTTATTCAATTTCCATCGAAATTAAACCAAAAGCAAAATGTGGTAAATCTTATATATGATTTTCAGAAAATTATTTAGAAAGTATCAAAATATATAAAATTTATATATTTCTTTTAAAAATAAGGTTTTATTAATAATGAAGGGGAATCATAATTAATTAATTTAATTTAATTTAATAATTTTATTAAATAATAAGATTGAATATTATAATTATTATATGTAATAATAAATAATGCTAATTATTATTATCATTATTTTAATTACTTAATAATTTAATTTTATTGTTATTTAATTATTATTATTAATTTAATTATTCAATTTATTTAAAGAACAATAATTATTATTCTTTAAATTATAAGGAATTCTTATAAATTGTACATAGAGAATTTCAGGCACTATACGTGTGCTTATTTAGCAAGAAAAAAGGGATAAATAAAAAAGAGATAACATCAGCATATTTGAAGCAATCAGTGCCGATAGGCTGATGATATAATTTTTATGATAATATAATTTTTCGAACGCTCGTCGAAGTTGCAACTTGTATTCGATTGAAACCGAAATTCCTGAAACTCTGATTTTTTTCGAAACTGACCAAAACCGAAACCAAAACTGAAATTTCAGTCTAATCATAACCTACATAAAATAATTACTATAGAGATTGCTCAATAGTTATTTGGTGACATAAGTGTAGAGGAATAGTAAAAAAGAGTATAAATACGAATGTTTAGATCTTATATTCTTTGTTTGATGTATATTCTTGTATAGCCTATTTATTTAGGTAGGATGTATTTTTAGCGAGCGGGATTTATACTTCATAAGCATATAAAATGAACAGATTTAAATTAATGTATTAAATGTAATAAACGCATTACGAATGAAACATATATGATACCTCATATCACAACACTTAATATACATTAAAAAATATAATTATTATCTATTACTTTATATTTATTTGTATATTTATTATTCTTATTATATTATATTTTAAAAATTATTGTGTTTATTTTATGTCTTATTTCTAAGCATTATTTGTAAATTTTTTGTGAGCGATATATTTTACCTATGAACAGTTGTATGTCCCATTTTTACGAGATATACGGCAAAAATACAAGAATTTCTAAAATATTTTTTAATATACGAAAAATAAGTTTTAAATTTGTAATGTTTTTTTCATAGTGATAAATAGTACAAAATTTTTAGTTGCATAGTTCATTTAAATTTATAATAACATAGTAAATACTATTTAATAAATTAAGTTTTTGTTAAATGCAGCGTATATATATCAGAGTTATTCTATAATGTCATATAGTAGGAATTAATTATATATCGAATCTATCGTTGAATGTGAGAAATAAGAGGTCATTACTACTCTATTATATTGCCATTATATCGTTCGCGTTTATCTCGTATTTTGTAATTTCCCCATTCTCTCATAATTACGCAAACATCTTATATACATATAACATAATTGAATTGAGCTGAAATAAATTTTTGAAAATTATCTCAATTGTTTTTAATTTACTATCTTGATACTTAATTGATACATTAAAACGTGCGTTTCAATGTAACTTTTATCAGTTTACTAATTTTACTTTACTATTTTGCATCCACTAACTTCTCGATGTTTCGATAATTTTCTGAAACGCAAATTATCCATCTAAATGAAAAAATTCATTTTGATGTCATAATCATCATTTATTTGTGTTGATTTATGACGAGTCAGTACAGGTGCCCGTTTTATTCACGACTTTTCGTTCTCTCTCATTCAAACTATCCGTGCGCGCCTAATGAAATATAATTTGTCGTCGTCGGAGAGTTGTACGTCGGCCAGTTATAAATAACGGAAACGCTTTATCGCGGGAATATTAAATCATTACGCACTCTCGCTTTTCTTCTCTTACCCCTCCATCTTAGTAGCATTTTGTCGCGCGATAATTTGCCATAATAATGACAAATTTCCTAAATTTTTCGGCGCTGGCGAACTGATCTTAATGGAATTCTCCTATCATTTTCTTCTTTTTCCAACGCCAGGTTTTAATCTTGCTCGCTGCATTGTGGCGCGAGAAAAATGTTACGGGTGCATTCTTTATGTGCTTTATGCTGGCGTTTTAATATGAACGGCGTCGATCTTGTTTCAGGATCCGGCATCAAGGTGCCAATGGCCATTCTGAATTGTCTCTATGCCCGCCAATTGTGCTACGAGGATCCGTCGTGCAGCGCCATATTGGAGATTATACCGAGAGTCTGCGGTCCAGAATTAGGTGAGTCAATTAAAATTACTTTTTCTTAGCATTTGCAGTAATTAATTA
This sequence comes from Atta cephalotes, assembly GCF_000143395.1. Classification (NCBI taxonomy): domain Eukaryota; kingdom Metazoa; phylum Arthropoda; class Insecta; order Hymenoptera; family Formicidae; genus Atta; species Atta cephalotes. Next base: position 999,735 of record NW_012130111.1, on the reverse strand, counting down.
CTCTAGCTTGTAAGTTAATAATACTTTATTTACGCTGCGACATTTATAACCATGCATGTTTCTTGCGATTCAGAATATTGATTAAAATTCGAATTAATGATGTTCGAAATAGTGACTACTGCGGTAGTTAATTATTATCACCTTATCACTTATTGAACTCATAAGATATATAATTTTTTTAACTTCTTGAATGGAATCAGATTATTAATTTTAAGTTCTAATTTCATTAGGTCCTAATATCTTTTATTGAAGTTTTATCAGTTTCAAGAATGTATTTTATAATTTACAATGTGCATAATTATAAACTGTAATAATTCATTTAATATAATTGTTCCTTATTCACAAATTTTTATAAAATTATGAATTCTGAACATTATCTTGCAATATATTATTATTTTTTTTATTTAACGTCATTTTACTCTTATAAACATATTCTTTCACAAATTAATTGTGATAAATTCATTATATATATATATATATACAAAAGCTTGAACGTGATTACGAATATATGTGAATTATGTACTCAACAATTAAAGATGTAAAATGAAACTATTAACGTGATCGATTATACATCTTACTCTTTTTTCTATGTACTTTTTAACTCGATATATTACTCATTATATTAGCAATAATTTACGCAACATGAATCGACAAATCGAAAAGTTTGCACAAATATTATAGTCGTAATCGGATGCAATCTAGTCATTTTGCAAAATAAAAACTGAAGCATTCGCTCTGCATCAATATTGTTTATTCTATTTTTATTTATATAATCCATCATCATTCATGTTCCAATCAAATATGATATCGAGAAACTTTACTAGAGAAATAAGAATATTGTATAATCTATCGATTTACAAGAAAATTTTGGCGAGAGTTTTTTGCAGTAGGTCGTTCAATGCTTAGTTTCGCGCAATATATTATTCATACATCCTTTGTAATAATCATGGGTCCTAATGGCTCACATATGATTCGTAAAATCTCATATTAGTTCATGTAAAATAAAAGGTGGCCCGCGAGAGCAGCAACGTCACATTTGAAATTTTACGACGTGGCGGCGCCGTACCGCATTTCCATAAAATTTACATGCGGATTCCGAAATCCCGAGGAATTTCTTATGGAAACCATGATGACATTAATGTCTAAATTTTGAATTCCGTGTGAAAGTGCCACAGAACTCCTGGAAATATTTTGCTAGCAATTTTTATAGTGACGAACATTAATTCATTGAAATTATTTTTACCGTTTTACTTCGTGTTTGATAAACTTTATATAGTACTTATGAAGTAAATTTCTTCTATGATATGAGGATAACTCCTAAGAATATTATCTCCATTTATTTATGACTTTACATACCGCATTTAAACCTTTATAGTCTATAACCTTTATAACTTTGAGAATCCTCTACTTCTAATCTTCAACTTCTTTTATCGAATTCACAATGCCACAGTTTTTTCTTGAAATGATTATGAATCATAACGGATATCGCGAGCAGTAGTCTCGTATTGGACATTGATAAATAAAAAATATTGCTCGTCGCATCGTTCTTGAAACAGAAGTAAAAGCCTCAGTAGGTTTTCCGAAGCTAAAAGCTTTCCGAAAGCAGTACCATTTGTTTTACTTTCGTCCGGGCGATTACATGATAGATTATTCACGTAACTCCTCGGTATCAGAAAGAAGAGCGTGGCATAAATCACAATGGACTGTGTCTTTGTTTTAAAAAGCTGCGTGCACGCTCCCTACGTCGAACAAAATAAAATATATTCGTGCGCTCTCTCAACCTCACCCAAAGCGGACTGCTTTTTAATGCAACACATGTCATTTTGCATTTTGCACGTCGACGATGAGGTTTGCGAGAACTTTGAGCGCGTTTCTTGCGACAGTTGCGACACGACATATAGCGGCATTCCGTTTGTGATTAAGAGATAGAAGGAAGCGACAAAACTTTGTGTGATTATTATTATTTGTTGTAGCATTATTATTTAAAGTATTTAAACGGTTTAAGTGGTGATAATGATCTAAAAAATTAAGTCTATTTTTTAATAAAATTTTTTAAGTATTTGATAATAATTTATCTATTTTTATATCAAACTTTAATATTAATTACACAAAAGAAAATTGTTTATATTTTTATTTTTATCCACAAATTTTATTTGTTTCTTATAAATTAAATTCAAAAGATTTGATAATTTTCAATTACGCTAAATTTTTTCCTTATTTGTGTTTGTATAATTCAAAATGTTTCTTTTATTAAAAGTTTCTTCTGTCTGTTTCTCTCTCTGTTTATTTAAAATAATTCTTCTCTTTCTCTTGTACAGTATATATTTCAGTGAAATTTTTTTTTAACTTTATTAATTTATTTTAATTTAACTGATTTTACGTATAATTTTATTATTTCATTTTATTAATTTTATTAATTTTATTTTACACATTTTTGAAAATGAGCAACTTATTATAAATAAGAATGCAAGAACAACTTCAAGAATTTTTGCTTTCTATTGATAACATGTATTTCCTTGTTGTCAATCTAACAATTAAATAGGCGCTAGATTGCCATCTAGTGTGGCAATAAGATTTATCGATGTCGAGGATAATTTACAGTTTGCACTACGATCGCCCGTAACGCGATTTCCATTCGGATGCGACGAAGGAAAAAGATGCGACTGCAGTAGGACGGAGGAATAACGAGGGAGGGAAGAACGAGATTGTCGATCGTCTCTTCTCAAGCTGTCCTCGTTTCCTCTCTCTCGTTACGATTGGTGGTGGTGAGGTGGAGAACTCAACTTCGCACCACACCTTTCGATTTCGTCATTGAATTAATCACTCCCATGGGGACAATTATTCCAGAGAAGCTTAAATAAGTCTGCCGTCGGGGTTTAAAAATGCTTCTCGGCGCAACGATTAAGCGTAACAATTGTTCCGATTTAATAATTATTCTTTTTTCTTTATTTCTTACACGCTAACAAGAAAAATGAAAAACTAGAAACGAATTTATTATTTATTGCCTCGGGTAAGATTTCCGCAATCCATGCTGTTAAATGTGAAACAACGTGAAATATAACGAGTTATGCATTTTTTTGATAAATGAAATGTAATTACTCATACTCATTTGATATTATGTTACATGCGTGAATAATCTAAATAAAAATAAATAACTAAATATTAATCCGATTATAAATTAATAAATTTTAATTCTTAGTATTCTGCTTTACAGAATAAAACTTAAATAACATATTTCTAAATCTTTTTTCTACTTACGTTTTAAATGGTAGAAACAATGATGTTAAAATTTATATATAATTCAACGTACTGAAAATGACTATTTTAGCGTGTGGAGTGATTAAAAACGTATGACGTAACATAGTAATTATCATTTTTAACTTTGTTAAAAATACTCCACAGAAAATAAATTTAACCTCATTTCCATTGGGGTAATGTTGAAATATTAAAAAAATTCCATCCTTTTTTTCCGTTTGCTAATGAAAAAATTGATTCTAACATTGGAGAAACAGAATAAGCACTGTACATTATATTAATCCAATTTGAATTTGCAAACTTGAAAGAGAGCTTTGAATAACCTATGGATTTAATAATAAAGTAAACAAATTAATCATACTTTTTTATTTAAACCTTTAATTTAAGAGTGAAGAATATACTTAACTTGAGCTTATATTAAATAATATCTGAAGGCATTTATTTATCTTTGATATTAAGTAGAACCGAAGTTTTTAATTGATTATGTTTGAAAGTTCTATTGAAGAGTTCTAAATTTTGCAAATGATTGAAAGTCATATTACAGATATCATTCTCGATTCACTAATATGAAAGTATTTACTTAAAATTAGGATATTTATTTTTAATAGAACCTTTTCCAAATTTTAATTAATTAATTTAAATTTGTTTGTTTTTTGCAATCTTGATACAAATCTTTATTGCGACTCTAAGTAAATCGGAGGAGATAAAAAAATGTGTATCCTTTTCTTTTAATTTTTTGTGATTGATTTGTGATTGATTTTTGTGATTTAATTTTTTGTGATGTTGTTAGAGTCAAAACAAAAATTTTTATCAAGATTGGAAGAAAAAAAACATTAAAAAAAGTTCTTATTGTATCTAAATAATTACCAAAATTAAATTTATAAGTTAAATTGCAAAAACTTAAGTATTTTAATTATTTCTAATAGTAAAAAATGTATTGATAATTACATTAAACAGAAATAAACTGCAAGTAAATGACAAGATGAAAGTACGCTAGTCCATATGACCAAAATTTCGACTAATTTCTCTTGCTATAACAAAAGCTATTTATAAATTTTATAAATATTTATTAATCGCGAATTGCAGCGAACTGTGATAGCATGACCATTCAATTGTTGCACAGAGATATCCGCGTGCAAGAGATCTTCATTTTCTGCATAACGAGATTATTATCCTACTCGCAAAAATTATATTTAGCTTGCTATATATATATATGTATGTATATATATATATATATATATATATATATATATTATATATATAGTAGTAT
>NW_012130111.1:985109-992260 GCF_000143395.1 Atta cephalotes | reverse complement strand
ATTATTATATATATATATATATATATATATATATATTCAAACTACATTATAGAAGGTAATAATTTAGACGAATTTAAAGAATTATTTTAGAGGTACATAGAGATAATATACAATAATAGTTAATTAATTAAAATTGCAGCAACAATATTTATCTCGACAAATATAGTACCACTCAATACAAACGCAGTATTATGATTTTTATTTTTTATTCGTTGAACAATACATAGTTTGTAAGTCATATTTTGAGCTTCATGAAAAATTGGCAGTATCATTCAAAAACTCAGTTTAAAAAAAAATCTGTTTTTATTTTTCCTATAGCCAATAGCCAATAAAGAAACAAAAAAGACCATACATAGTTCCGTGAATATGTAAAAAAAGAACTGATGTGGCCTAAACACTGCTTCGAAATAACAGGTAATACACTTTTTCGATCAATGCGATGTTTTGCCCGGCATGATAAACAGATTGCAATGATGATGCATGTAACACATTCCCGGTCGCCCGTCTGCACTAATCCTACGGGATGCACTTTGAAAGTTTTAAATTCTAAGTGGAACTAGAGAGTTCACGGATGTGTTTTACGGAAGTTGTTTAAGACTTATGTAACAAAGTCCTGATAACTTATTTATGATACAAACGCGACTCAAAGACGATGTAGCAATATTGCCGAATCGTGACAACATATATCACTGTCTTTAAAAAACGTATACATTTTCTATAGTCATTACAGTACATTTTTCTATAGTTATGCAACATTTTAGCTTTACATTTTTTATTTGCCGAATCTTCTTTATAATTTTATAAGTTACTTAATATCTATACATATTAATTATAAATAGATCTATACGTATAATAAAATAATGACGAAGAATTGTTAAAATATTATCTTTAAAATTATTATTAATTTTTAATATGTTATATATATTTCATAAAGTATTCATTTAATTTTTCATAATTATTAATTAGCTAATAGAATTGAACTGGTTTATATGGAGCCAAGTGAGACTATGGAAAATGATGAATTTATATTTCAGTATAATTCATTTATTAATACATGATATGAATTAGTAAGATTCTTATTTTTATAAAGTACGAAAATGTCTATATAATTCAAATTTTTATTTGACATTTATAACTTAGATGTTTCCGTTGATAAATAGACTTTGCGTGCATCTCGCAGCCGAGTGAAAAAAACTTACAGTATTTTATAATAGTCCAGGAAAATCTTTCGTAATGTCACGAATAAATCCAAAAGGAACTCTGGGGAATGGACGACATCTCGACTCACACAAGAGAGTGAGGGTGTGCAAAAGGAGCTTTGCCAGTAGAATGTGTACACATTGACGCTTCCACAGAGCCGGAAATCCCGGGACCGACTACCATCTATTCGACCGATTCTGCCAAGGTAGCTGGTTAGCCACCGCGGGCTGTCAAGCGCACAACCAGGAGCAGGTCCAAAGGCGCGTTTGGACCACTCAGGAGATTTCGGTCTGACTCCAAAGTGGAGGTTGTATCGCTCTTCTTGAACCGCATGCTCGTCGTTGCAAGTGCAGCAAGACGCACAACACGAACGCCAACGCCGGAGTCACTGTCGCCGATTTGCGGTTCGACCGCGCGGCCAATCGCATTTTATCATGAAATTTTGCCATTTCGTGAACGGATAAAAGATTCGCAGAAAAACGCTGACGCTAGATATTTGTGAAAAGTTTATTTGAAGGTCTAAAAATTTTTGCGTAAAGTCGACAGATTGCGATAATAAATATGATTTGCGCTGAAAATATGTACATATACGTTAATGTAAAAATTATAATTTAAATATATCAGCAATAATATAATAGTCAGCATTAATATAATAACAATTCATAACGAAATAATATTGAGAATTTTCTGAATTATATTCATTATGATATTTATCATTTGTAATTGTTTATTAAAGAGAAAAGTTTGTTAGAATATTATGTAAAATATACTCTTTTCTATATATATTACTTTCGCAATAAAAATGTTAAAAACATAACAAAGTAATCAAAATAAGTTTGACTTTTACTTAGATTATTACTATATGGCTACGAGAATTGCATACATGTATAATGTAAAATGCTATCTCTTTATTTAAATCTTTTGGTTATGATGATGTATACCACTTGACTACAAATATTATTCGTTTCATCGTAAAAGTAACGAGACACAATTTTCTCGATTTGACTTGAAGGAGAAATAAAATATTTCTCAGGATATAAATAGTTTTCTTAGTCTGATATGAATAAAATATAAATTCTTCTAAAATTTTCTATATTATAAATTCGAATTTAAGAAATCTGCAATATGGAAGAATGCCGACTATGACAGGATAAACTAAAATTGCAAATATTTTCTAGATTTGCATATAAACTGATTTTTTAAACGTACGGTCATCTTTTTCCTCAAAATGCAAGAAAAATCCATGCTGTTTCTATATTTTGATTCATTGTATAAAGTTAGCTGTTTTGAGCTTAAAAATTTTATTTTTAATTTCAATTCAATTATTAAAAAAATTTCTTCACTTAATTTAAAATATCACATAATTAAAACATTTAATATTTAAGTAAAAAAATGATAGCTCTTCAGAAAAAAAAGTTTTTGATAAAATTAACTTTTAAAATTAATTTTTTTTAAACGATTTGATTAGAAATCCTATTATTTGTATCTTATTTCTTTATTTATTTTAGTAATAAATGAAATTAATACATAAATTTGAAAATTGATTGACTTGAAGAAAAAATATTTATTTTTTAATTATGTATATTAAATCTTTAAATGTGATAAAAATCTTAGCACAAAGTTTTCATTCAAACTTTCGCATGGAAAACATTGACTCCAAATGTGCCATATGTTTTTCTTTTTATTTCTTTGACAATCTTTATGAAGCTTTTGTTGTAAAAAATCTGTTCATTCAAAAAGTCCAGTACTGAATCTGTGCCAATCTTATTTTTCAGTATTAGAATATTAACAATGATTGTAATAAATATAAAAGTAACAATGCCATGCACGGCGTTGCTTAATATTTGCCTCTCACTTATTTACAAACGAAACAGAAAGAACGCTTGTTGCATCGTTACTATGGGCCGGCGAGTAGTTATTGCAGAATATATTCAAGGCAGCGGTGATATTTCAGACCGCAGAAGCAATATGGCGGCTTGCATAAGCACCGAATCATAAATAAAACCACTGACATTGCCTTGCATCCGCTGAGAATATCGAGAAAGATTACATTATGGAAAAATGTTTTCAGAATTGCTTTGTTAAAAATAATACAAGCTATTTTTTTTTAATTAAGTAGATAACCGATTGTTAGAAACCCGCTAGTGTAGTTTTATGTATTTATCAGGTTTTAAAATATAATTGTTGTTTGCATTTACATATGAATTATTCATTTTCTCAATGCTTGAGTTAATAATTGACAAGAACAGCGAATGATTCATAAATATCTCTCTTTAATTATTAACATTTTACCGTCCATAATTTTATAAATAACTCTATTCTATTTCATACTTTTAGTTCTGCTTATATATTACACATTTTATAAATATTCTACAACCTTTATCTAGGTATTTGTATTAACACAATTTGATATAGCAAGAATTAAAATCTTTTGATGTGCAAATAATTATAGAACAAAGAAAAGAATGTATCACATTTGAACATAAAATAATACATAATTTTTAAAATAATACTTGATAAATTTTTAATCGTTATAATAATTGAAAATACTGTACATACAATGTAAATTGTAAACTATTCTAATAATAATAATAAATATTTTTTTTATAAAAATATAAAAATTCGGAATAGAATTACATGATTACATTGCTACCAGCAATCAAAAATTAATATTAGTTGTATGTGATTTCTTAAAATACTATTGGAGGCATGCACAAAACAAGATGAAATTTTTGTCTATATTATTCATTTCTCATTTATTTCAAAGTTTTTTTATTAAATGTTATTTACATTGAATAAAATATTGTCGTTCAAGTATACGATTTATATATCCGGTACATAGTCACAATTCTTTAATTAATTTCCTTAATTATTCCTTATTATCTTCCAAAACATGTTAAGATTATGATACGATTAATGATACGATAATCCTGATCCCTATTGAAATCTATCTACAATTATACGCATCAGAAGATTAAATATTTTGAAATTGATGACTGTGGCTTTCATTTTACAATTGTAGTTTATTTTATTAATATACTTTATCATATATAGCAGAAATGCTCTCATTAATATATTTATTATTGAGATCATATTGTATTTTTTAAATGTGGATTCTTGTGAAATTTTCTCAATAATCTTTTTTATTTTATTTATTTTATTTGTTATATGTTTTATTCAATTAAATGCACCCGTAAAATCAGATTACCAATACTCATTGCTGTATATCTGAAAGCTCGTGACATTCGTAATTCACATCGGATGTACGTGCAAAACAAATATAAAATACATACTAGATACGAAAGATCAAACTAAAATATATAATGTCACTGATAAATTAAGCACGCACATATTCGGTGTATTTTATATTAATTGAAAAAAAAAAAACAATTAAGCAATAAAATAGATCATTTATCCATATTATGGATGAAAACTTTTAATAGTTATGTTTCTAAAAAATTTGCACAAAATTAGCAAAATTTATTATAATTTTAGATGCTTTTACACTTCCTTAATCATGACAATTGATAATATTTATCAATTGTCATGAAATATGTTTTTATCAGTCTTGAGAGATACAAAAGATACTTTTTCTTGATCCAGGATCGAGGCTTGCTTTATGATCAAACGATTGTTGGTTTCCGTTATCCATATGATAACCTAACGATAGTTAGAATATGAGAATCGGAACGCGAACTCGATTTTACCTTTAATCAGGTCGTTGTTCGCAAGGGAACATAAACTCAACCATGCATAATCAATGCACGTTGATTTGTATGCATGCAGAACTGAATTACAGACGTAAATAACCTGCGACATCATACCTTGTTATCAATTGACCAGTATAATATGTCGCCATTATAAATTAAAGTAAATATCATAATTTGTACACCTTGCAAAGTTAAAAAGGAAATTACAAAATTGCTGTTAATTAATTTTAATAACCTTTATTTAATTATGTCGTAATTTGCAATTTGATTAAAGAAATATTTGCATATTATATAATTTAAATCAATATTAATTGCCAATATGAATCAACTATTTATCTGTACATTTCTATATTTATCAAAAGGATACACAAACAGTTATTGAAATAAAAATTAAAGTGCATATATTGTAAGCAACGTATTAGAGAATTTAATATAAGAAGCAGGTTTTGTAAAATTATTCATGATTATTCAGAACAAAGGACTCCTAATTAAATGAGAAATTAGAAGAAATGTGTTAATTTTTACATATAATCATACCATATAATTTTAATGTTGCGATAAACAAAAAAATATCATGAACATAAAGTTTAATTAATGAATAATTTTTGAATAATGAATGATATGAAATATGTAAAACTTACAGAATAGTTTGAATACATCATAACTCAAAAACTATTCAGTCTAAATCTTGTATCTATATCTCAGGAAACATCAACTAACAATAACATAACTGTTATATAATTTTCCATTCACAATATAACTGTAATATAACATATATTGTAACAGTTACAATTATTTGTTACAGTTATTTGTTATTGTGGAGTGAGAAATTATAACTAACAGTTATGTTAGTTAGCCTTTGCTGGCTATAACATCTTTTATTCATCGCTTTATATACACTAACAAAAATATTTTTATTATATCTTAAATATTTTACTTATAAATATTCCTTTGAATATTTGTAAGTAAAAACATTTACTGAATTAACATATATTTATTTGTTACGAGAATCATTAATCCGATTTAACTATCATTTTTTCATTGAGTAAATATTTATATAAGTAAATATTTACTTATAAATGGAAAAAACTATATCTTAATAAATATTCAAAAGAATATTCAATAGATAATTTTTTTTCTGTGTAAACTACATTATATGTGAAAACTCATTACACCAGACTTCAATTTACATATTAATGCGTAATCTATTATAATTATATATCTAATAGTTAATAGATAGGTATTGCTTTCATCGATATATTTAACTTGAAACAATAAAAAAGTTACTACATATTTATTAATTTAAAGATATAGTTATTTGAATTCAAATATATAAATTTTACCAGCAATTATATAAATTTTGATAACAAAATGTAGTTGATGGCTACCACTTGTAATTTCGTGATTTGAAAAGAGAATTTAAAACGTAATTTCCTTCGAGAAATAAAAGAAAAAAAGGAAAGCAATTGATAGGGGAAAGAATTGTAGACAAATTTTCAATTTAGAAATATCGCGTAAAGTGTGTCTCCTCTGTTTTATCGCAAATTCCATTTATTTTCTCAACCTAAAACAATAATTCTAAAATGAAAAGAACGGCGGTACTCGGAGAGTTTCTTTCATTCAATAACGCAAGATTTTAGTAATGTTGTATGCATTTTATATTTACTCCTCTTTGTCCTATTTAATTTTTTGTTCTTTTCTCTTATTACATTGTTTATTTATTGTAAAATAAAATGTATATTGAATATATCTACTATATTTATTATATTCATGGTTTTTGTATAAAAGGTGAATGAAATGACTTAATGACGATGCTTTATACGAGAAGTTATAAATAAGACGCTTTTGCCTTAGCGAAAGATTAAAAATAAAATTATAAAAATTTTTGAATTGCACGTCATTTTCCTAACGAAACTTTTTGCGAGAAGAGAGCAATATATAGCAGCCATTACCGTAGGATCCAAGAAAATTCTTGACCCAGTACTTTCACAAGAGCCGCATGGTTTGAGTGGACTTTGAAATCCAGCGTCGTTGAGCGAGTTTTTGAGTGAGCAGCTGCTGCTCATCGTCGTTTAGCATCGCTAATGTCAAGCAGTAGCCATTTTTTTCCGGCATATTCTTCTTAATTTATTATTTTAAATCCAAATAATTTTACTATTCCATTGGGGGGAGAGAGAGAGAGAGAGAGAGAGAGAGAGAGAGAGAGAGAGAGAGAGAGAAGAGAGAGAGAGAGAGAGAGTA
>NW_012130111.1:980511-983943 GCF_000143395.1 Atta cephalotes | reverse complement strand
GAGAGAGAGAGAGAGAGATTTCTCTCTTCTACTTCTTTAAAAAATTTCAAATTGTTTTAAGTTTACAAGGAATAAAATATCAATGATTAAGAATATTCTTAGGAAATAAATAGTCATCAAAGAAAATTGTATCGTGAAGCAGTTTCTCAAAAAGCAAAGAAATAATTTTTAATGTTAACTCATTAATTTTTCGATTTTATGGTGCTTATTTGAAATGACACGAGCTATTCGCATCCTCCTTAACTGTCGATCGTTTATTCCTTCAAAAAGCCCGAAAAAAAAAAGGGATGAGCACCCGCCACGCGATAAGGTGGGGAAGTGACGACGATGCGGGGGTGAGAGAGGGATTCGCTGTACAGGCTGACAGAAGGATAGCATTGTTCGGAAGTACAATATACGTTGTTATGCCAAAGCGGCATGCACGACCCTCGAGTACAATGGCGTCAGTGCGGGAGGAAGATAGCGCGTACCCGCGAAGAGAGAATACGTGTCGTCAGTTTCGGCGCGGAGACTGCAACTTTTCCCGATCCGCTCTCTTTCTCCCTCCACACTTTTTTCCGATACTGTTTTTTCCCATCCATGAATTATAGCTCACGGTAGAACGATTCTGGAACGCTCGCGCTTTTTATGGAGCCGCAGTGCCGTTCATCACCGCAGGATGTTCCCGGATACACACCCTCGATAATTAAAGCGGAGCAGGACTTCACAGTCGCGGGACGAGTCGGGCCTTATTTATTTTCAACATCGTTTCAAGAAATTTTTGCTTCAGGTTTTAACTTTCGTGCGAAAACAATAGAGTTGTACATATCCCGTTCGAGAAGAGAGTACAAAAATTAATCAATAAATGGAATTAAAAATTATTATAAAAAAACATTAAATAGTACTTATGGAAAAATCGTAAAAAATATAAAATTGACGTTGAAGTGAAAATCTTAAACAAAATTAATATTAGAAGTAATTTATTGCCGCATAGATAGTTTTAAGCCTAAAACTCAATAAAAAGTACAAACAATATGAATAGAGAGTAATAGATTTTAATCTCGGAAATTATATTCTGATATACACGGTTCTGACAAGTTCAAATTCTTAATCCGTATTCCTTTTGCTTATATTTTTATTTAATTGTATACTAGGCTTAAGGAGATTTAAATGATTTATTAAAGGCAAATTTTACAATATGATAATATTATTGTTTATAAAACGTATAATTTTATAGATAAATCTTTCAAATGTTGTGAAAGTAAATAATGTAAAAATTTTATGAAAAAGATATATTATACAATATATCTTATAAAAGATATATTATACATCCTACATAAATAACATTGAAAAAAAAACAATAATATTCTATAAAAATTCATATTTTTAAATGTTTGTGCATGATTAGCTTCTTTATTTTATTTTAACATTTATTTACTATATGTATATTCGATATTTATCATATTATTCGTTTTCTATTATTTGTTGCAATGTGAGCATAGAAAATAGTGGACGCATTACTGTATTGATAAAGTAAATTTTGCAATAAAACACGTTTGTAAAACACACAACTTTTGTTCAATTAGCAAGTAAGTTAAAATTAAATATTATGAACAATGTAATATTGCGATGAATTTTGGTTGCAATTATTACAGCTGTTCGAAAACACAAATATGTCAAAAACAGGTGCAGTTACGCGTCTGCAAGTGATAGTCGAGCGCCGAATTCAAAGCGTACATATTTCCTCGCGCTCGCTGTACGAGAATGAAAAGTCTGTTTTCCGACTTCCCTAGTAGCTGATAGTTTGTTTGCTCCTGGCTTTTTTGTTTACATTTGTGCACGTATGTGTAACACACTTTCGCGAAATGAATGTACATTTCCTGAAACTCTCTGGCAATCTATAAGAATAGCATCAAACAGCAAAAAAATTAATTACTTGCATGCTTCATATTAAAAATCACCATAACAATCCAATCATCAATCAGTTTGTTTTCGATAATTTGTCAAAATATAAAATATAGGCATATCTTTTTGCAATTTAAAATAATTTTCTTAATATTTTCTAATTATTAATTTCTTTAAATATGTACTGCAGCTTATATTTGAATTTTTTATTATTAATTACTCCTACCATTTATTTTCTTTCTAGCCGTATAATGGATTAGTATTATTTGTTGGAAAAGTTCTCTCGTCTGTCATATTTTATTTTGTTTGTTGTTATTTGCGTAGCAGCCACTTATAGTCATATTATGATAATTTTCATCTTGACAAATTTTTGATTATACTATCTTATAAAATAAATGTCCCAATGACCGGACATGTCTTAATCTCCAATCATTTATTCAAGAAACAGTTATTAAATATTCATAAATATAAATCTTAAAACGAATATTTTAAATAGATCATTGCTATATTATGTGTATATTGTATATACCAAAAGTTTTGAGTCCTATAATATTTAGTTAAATAAAATTTAATGTGATGAGCTGAAATACATATATCATGAAATGATTGATTTATATAATCTTTAATTATTTTATTGTAAGAGCAAGTGACTTTTGTAGCGCTTTTAAACGCTTTTCAAAAATAATTTCAATGTCCGATCACTAATATCAGCTAAATTTAGAGTTGTTCCAATGTTATCTACAATCTCTGCAAGCTTATAGATAAATAAAAATTAAGTATATATTCGAAAAGAAAACATTGTTTATTAATTTACTTAAATAAACATAAACTAATTTTATTATAATTTATGCTTTTTAAATACGTTTCTAATATCAGCAAACTGATTATATCGCGGTCGAATATTGGGACAAGTTATCCGGATTTTAGGAGATTTTTTAGGTTTAGGAAATTGGTACATACATGTATATAAAGATATTTACAAATATTTTATTAATTACAAATTTATAATCGTTGATTTTTTAAATTTCTTTTATTTAAAATCTTTATTTGCGTATAAAAAATATAAAGAATACACTATTTTGATAAAAAAAACTTATGCTTTTAATAAAGATTAGATCTCTCTTAAATCTCTTCCTCTCTATCCTCCTTTCGCTGACGTGTTTCATCGCATCATTCACAGTATTTAAACTGATGTAATTAGTGTGTTTGAGGGTATATGCGTGTGTGTGTGTGTTTGTGTGTGTGTGTGTGTGTGTAATTTCAGCTATTGGTTTATCTCTTATTGCATTGTTGTCTTATTCTGATTTTGTTGCTGGTAGACTTATTGCTTGTAACAGCAATTTTGCTGACGCCTAACCATTTGCAAGCTACTATTGCCTATTGTATTTATGTTAATTATAGTCTATTGCATCATATTTTATATCTATTACTCTGTTAACATGTAGTCTTTTTCATATAGCTTTGAATAAACTTAATAAATTAATTCTAAATTAATAATGTCCAATCACTAGAATATTTATGTTAGGCTTTGATTAAAAATGTGTATAT
>NW_012130111.1:968512-980491 GCF_000143395.1 Atta cephalotes | reverse complement strand
TAAAAATTTTAACTTTAAAATTTAAAAATTTAAAAATTAATACCGTAACTACTACTAACGTAATAATTTAATTAGTTAGGTCGTGTATAAATAAGTAGTATATATATATATATATATATATATATATATATAATATAGTATTTTAATAAATGCACTGAATTACAGAGAATACTCTAAATAACTTTTATTTGCAACTGCATACAGAAATGACATATCTTTCAAGTGTTACTAATCTTATTGCCGTTAATACGACGCAATTTTGCATTTTCGTAAAATTATATTACTCGCGATTCGACACAGAAAGTTCGTATAACACAATATTTGATTTAATATAATTATTGTATATAATAGATTGACTTGTTCAAGAAACTATCAAGAGAACCAATGTAACGAAAAGTAATTATTAAGTTTATCAAAATTTAAATCAAAATAGTCATTTGAAACTACTAATGGATTGCTAATTAATGAAAAGATAGAAAGTTTGAAACAGAAAATTAGTTTGAGACTTCATAGATTTTTTGTTACGAGTAATAAAATGCTACGAGTATTAAAACTTTTATTACCTACTTATGTAAGATTGTATTGTTGTTGTAAATATTTTTTTTCCTATAAAATATTTTTAATTTTATCATAAACTATTATTTCAATGGAATATTATTAATTTTATTATTAATAAGAGTCTAATATTTTTTATTATGTCTTTTATTATATTTTATTTGACTATTTATTCATAAATATTATGAATTCAAATATTTTTTGCTCTCCTGATTTCTACATTAGAAATTTGCTGAAAGATATTATTTGCTTTTTAAAATGTAAATTAATAAATTTGTCAGTTTCTGATTTGTCTTTTAATTTAGTCATCGTGTTCGAAATCACATAATCTATCTTGCCAGAAGACTGATGTAAATTGGTATTCCTTTCAAGAAAAAATTTGAAACAGTTGATCCAGTAAGAGATTATTCTCCTGTCATAATATTAGCCCCTGAAACTTGCAGAAACTTTTTTGTCTGCAAGTTCCAAACTATCAAAGATATTCTCTTTTAAGTGCCTTGCTTCGTATTTAATGAAAGGGGACGTAGGTGCAAGGGCGGGACGGATTGGGATAAAGTTGAATATTGGGGAATCAATGGAATGAATTGAAGAGGGAAGCGACAGATGATAGTATCAGAATGTAATTGAAACTTTCGCACTGCTGCTCCGTCATTTTTCTGTCTGACATTTGGCGCGACGACGACGACGACGACGACGACGATGTTGGTATCAACGGTAACGCCGACATCTGGATTCATTACTTATAGTCTGGCTCAGTTATTACGAAACTTACGATGTCTCGGGATAGCAATTAAGGCTCCTCTCACTTCTATTCTTTCTCGAAACGACATTGTACTAATTAAGCTGCGAGCACTGAAATTTGAAATGAAGTTGCGAATGGTTTTTAAAAGAAAATATTTAGGACATCGAAATTATTTTGATCGCGCCGAGAAAAATAGTGAATCATTCAATAAAAAATCATTCAATATTTATAAAAAAGTGAGACACGTATCATTGCTATATTAATGAAAGCTGAAGATTAAAGAATCTTATACGGAAAAATAATGAATATGCAGAGATGAGTAATTATGAATAAACATGTTGCGAATAATTAATTAGGAGAGAGTATATATATGTAGGAATTGTTAGCACATTAATTAATTCAATCGAATATCTTATATTAACTTTTAAATTAAATTAAATAACAAGAGATTTTGCAATTAGATAATGAATTTTCTTTCGCAAACTTTTCTGCTGAAAAGATTGTAATTGTAGATATGTAAAGTCAAGATTTTATTTTAACAAAGTTTTTTCTCCATAATATGATCAAACGTTTACCTTGTAAACAGTTTTGTAATATTCAAATTTTATAATGACTTATACATACATAGTTGAAATATAAACGACTTTAATTTTGCAAATAAAAATTTTGTATCTCTAAGAATAAGTATAATATACCTTTTGAAGTTAAGAATGTTGACTGACTATGATGAAATATATTAAATGCACCATACTGCGCACGAACGCTGCGTAATAATGGCATATATTAATGTCACCGTCTAATTGTGGCGCGATTAATGTACAAATGTATACTGTGGCAAATAATTGTTGCTGCTACATCACGCTATGATATTGTTGATAAATTCATTTATTTCAGCATTGAGAGCGTAGCTACTTTCGTCCGAATTTCGTCATAATTACATTGAATACATATGCAGAAAATATTCGATAATTCTAAGTTTTAATGTAACATTTACATTCTCCTTTGATGCATTATTACGTTTATCTATACATAATAATTTAGAATTTTTACATAATTTATATTTTTATGTAGATAATTAATAATGCAAAGCATATATATTTGATAAAAATATTAATATAAATTTTTGATGTCTGTATATTTTATATTTGTAATTACTCATTAAATTCTCTATAATTATGTTTTACATAAGCTTTATATTTATGTTATATATAAAGCAGTATATAAAGCAGTTTCTTTATTCTCTTGAAAAAAAATCTTTAACGAATCATTCATTTAATCATATCACATAATTTTTTATTTATTTCACTTGTTTTTATGCACGTGTGCGTTATTTGTTAATTTTATTTCAATGTAACCTTCGAAAATGTCAATAGCTTAATAAATTATTTCAGCGTTCTATGATTTTTGATTGTTATCGGTACAAAAATGGTCAGATCAATGTCGAAATAGGAATGAACGAGAATGGATATCAATAGAGAAATTAATCGTTCCATGAAGATCTCACGTCATCTCGTTTTACAACAATCTGCAGGATCACTCTCACAAAAAAAAATAATATCCGAGCGAGAATATGTTATCCCATGGTCGATTTTTCATGCTCGCACATTCGTTTAAGGTCATCATATATGTACCAATTTCGAAGCATAAGTGTAGCGTATGAGCTCAATAACAAATGGTTAGAGCATTTTACATGTTCTATCAAATAATAGAACAACTTATATTTGGTACGCTATTAGTCATGTAGCTTATACGTCATGCTGTCAAGGCAATTTGTGCACGATATCGCGTGTTAAATACACACGTGCTATTTGTCAGCCGGCTGAAACATTGTTGCATCGCTTTAATAATAATTTCGCGGTTACAGTGGCATGCTCGACGGTGACGGTGAAAAAGTGTCAGGCGGCTCTACGCACCCTGCAGGCTTTCACTTTCTTCCGACCGACGTGCCTCTGCAGGGAGCCGCATGTCGATCCGGATTGCAACAGCTTCCAGAACTTCCTATTTGATCACCCATGCGACTACGTGGAGTGGAAAGGTAAGAATCTATATTTGCGATGAAATAAAGTTAATCTTCAGTTACACATGTATATGTATAGGATTTATACAATTTTCTGACGCATACACAATAGATTGACAGTTACGTACTGTCAATAAATTGACAGTTTGATTACATTTTCAACAATATTTCCAATTCTTTTCTAACCGGGTTGTAGTAGCAAGAAGTCAGAATACATCCAATTTACACCGTTAAATATCAATAGATCAAATCAAGTTCTTAAGTTGAATAACCTTTTGTTATTTTAACCAAGTGTGACAAAATGTATTATTTCAATACAAAACTGATCAATACGAAACTGAAAATCGGACACATCAAATTAATCCAATTCCAGTCGAATTACTTAGTTTCAAATAAACAGTATTTATATTAACGTATGCACTTAATAATTAATAAATTAAATTTGAGTCAAAGTGATATGTTGAATTATATGTCACTTACTTCTTCGAATTAAATTTTCTAACTCCATTATCTTACAAGTAATCTTACTTTTATGATCTTAGCTAATTTTATTGAAATTCATTACATTTGTAATAAAAAATAATAAGCACATATTTTTTTTATATCTACAGCAATAGTACAGTTTTAAGAATAAAAGTTACTCCTTTTATTTATGAATAATAGAATGATCTGATTTGATTTTTCATGGAAATGTATATTTTTTAAGGCGTCCGGGGAGAGAGAGGTTCAGTCGAATTTGCATGTTTAAGGTGTATTTCTTTTAGTACTCATTTTGAAAGAAATAATAAGAGGATCGGAAGCTATTAAGCCCCTGAAATATAAAATAAGCTAATTACTAGATCATTTTTCTGTGATAGAATAAAATTAAAAATTATTAAATATTATTATTAAAGTCGTTTTTTTTACTAATATTACTAATATTAAATACATGCACAATACATTTTTAGAATCTTTAAATGTATATTTTTTTTCTTCTACTTTTGAATTCAAATATACCATTTATTTTGTACTACAATTTAACTAACTTAAAATATAACCTAAAATAAATCTCCTTTTTGTCCTACTTTTCAGTATTGATATTCTATTTTTGTACTACTTTTTAATCAAGAATGTCCTAGTTTATCCAGGTTAGGTCCAATAAATTAATTAATACGTTGTATTTAAGCTCATGTGAGACGTAAGAAATGTCACAGTTAAGAAAAGAAGAAGTTAAGAAAGATAAATCTAAAAAAATTTTTTTTAATAAAGGACAAAAAACGAAATGGGAAGATGCTTGCCACTTAGTCATTGATTATTCCTGTATTAAAGGTGCGAAGAACAAGATCATATTAGATCGCATATTGAATCTGCTATTTCAAAGTATATAATTTCTACATTGAATTTATTTTCAGCATGAAAATCTCTAGTCATTTCAACTCTGAAATTCAAAAATAATTCTAATATCTAAGTTTAAGCGAACGAGTTAATTACTCATTTGTAAATACAGGATAATTTTTACTTTTAAAATTGCCATTTCCATTACCGATATAAAAAAATACATGCCTATTATTTTTGTACTACTCTACAAATGTATCGAGTTTTAATAAAATTGATAAATATCATAAAAATAGAATTATTTGTTAGTTAAATTAATGACGTATTGGATACATGAAAAGTAGCGACTTACATAATAATTATTTAAATTAAATTGATTCAAATTATGTAATTTGATATCATATATGAATTTAACAATACAAGTATTAGAAATTACTTATAGTCATTGTTAAGCTTGCATAATTTTTAAAATTCAGGGTAATAAAATTCTGGATAAATCGATTGTAGGTGCCATTCGGGCGTTTCCTTTTTTTAAAGCGAATCGACGAAACAAAAGCCCGGAACGATATCTTCGCACCCACCATTCTATGTAACTTTGCTCCTACGGGCTTCATTGTTGATATTCCCAAGGGCTCACTCATGCGCGCCACTGAGTCTTTTGAGCTTTTCCAAATGATTCATGGATAATTCCCGATGCACTTCTTTTCATTCGCTTCATTTCTTATCCATTACTTTTTTGCATCTTCAACCCACTTCTCGTCCCGGAGAGAATCGTTGTCTTCAGGAAAGCACTTTGCAGTTCTAATATCGGTTGAGTTACCTTTGAGTTCACTGGGGTGAATCAATAATCTATTATATACTTTATATTTGTCGCATTATTGATTTTTTGATTTAGTTAATATAATATACTTTTTAATAAAAATAAATCAATCCGCCTTCTAATTTAACTTAATAATATACGTATTAATATAAATTCTCTTTAAAATTAAAGATGAAAAGAAGAAGTTTTCTTTATTTAATAATTGACATATGTTGTCAAGGTCATGATTCTGAGTAACTTTGCCTTAACAACTAAATATTTAGAGTTAAACTGTGTAAATTTCAGTACAAAATTTTGATCTTGGAAGACAAACTCCAATAACCTTAATCTCAACATATCCAACAGATTCCAGCCGTCCCTCGCTATTCGTTAAAAACTTATTAACAGTCAAACTTGAAAATTATTTCCCTACTTTGAGTGGAAAATGCGATGACTCTCGACAGAAGAGGTATAGGGCAAACCGACAGAAGTGCGACTTTTCACACAAAACGAGATTCTCCAATTCTCTCGCTGCCTAAGGGCACATGACTTTTCACGTAAAACGAGGTCTATCTTACTTCTCGCTCGCTCCATTTATATCCATCTCCTATATCCCATATCTATCTCCTCCTTATATAAATAATTGACAATTCGGACTTGTATATGTATAACCACGTTTTGTACCGTTTAGTAGAATCAGATAGAATGTATATTTTATTTTATTTCTAGAGCGTCGTTCAATATTATCTGCTGTAATTTTTATAATTCTTAGAATATTGATATAACATTTTAGAATTGGACAAAGAAATGTTGATATTTTCAAAAATATAATAAAGCAATTGATGTTTTGTCTTTCCAATGTCCCTATAATTACTGACGGTTAAATCAATTACAATAAAAAGTTGAGCTTGATCATCGAGTTACATAGGTCAAGCTAAATTGTGAACACGCATAAATGTAATTCGACCAAGTAATAAGTTGTGCAATTAAGCCACTCCAGATCGCGGCTTAATTACATTTATCTTGCCGAAAGCCGGTCATACGAAAGCGCGGCAGATAATGGAAACCCCGCCGAGCAGCCGGTGCCAGCTACCAAACCAGGAAGCTTCGGCACTTAATGAGATTAAATTCGCTCTTCCAGAAAAAAAGAAGTGGAAGTAGGAAGCAAGGCCGCAAAAAATTAGCTCGTGAACTGCAGGCTAAACTGTATGTTATGTGTAAAGTAATACAAGTCAAGTGGTAGATTTCTAAAATTTTAAAAGCTTTAAGACCAGCAATTTTGAAAATTTTTAAAAAGATTAGTACATTCTCGTTTAATATATATGATTATAAACGTTTAAGAAGATTTCGAGAAGTACAATATGTTCTTGAAAAAGCAGAATTTTCTCGACTTCTTTTAGTTTTGTTAGCCCACGTATTTCTTTATGTAAAGTTAAAGATTTTGTGATAAGTATTGTGATAAGTATGTAGTAGTGTATAGCAATGTGTCAATGGCACGTAAATCGTATGTGTGCAAATTTTATTGAATAAAATAGATAAAACAACTTTAGGATCTTCTTAAAAGAAAGTTACGAAAGGAATTTAACCCGAATCATTTGGAGTATTTTTACACTTCATTTGCATCGGTGTAAAAGAATGGATTGATTATAATATCATTTTGTACGGATATTGTTTAACATACAATTTTTCTTTTTAATAAATATTTTTATAAACGTTTAAATATATAATTCTATAAAAAAAACGTTATACTATTTATACGCACATACTATTAAACGCACAAAATTATATATTATAACAAAGTTATATTATTTAAAATTTCTATTTTTTTTAAATATTATTATAATAAGCTATTTAACTTGTTTATTCCGTTTAACATTTGTTTGACTTCTACTTATTTTTTTTTTTAGAAAATTGTAATTAAATCCATATTTATAATATTCTTAAATACTAATAATGAATATGAAAATAATTAATAATATATAATGTGTTGTTATAACCATAATAATTTTACTTAGAGAATTAAAACACGTCGGGTGATTGCTTACATCTTACATAAAAAATGAGTGACTACTCCCGAGTTAAAGAGAGCGGAAACCGGAAACCTTGAGTGCTACTTTTTAGAAAAGCATAATTGTTTACGAATTATATATAAAGAACTTTATACGTGTGCTGATGTTGTTGCCAATTTTATTTTTCAGTTTATATTTTTATTAAACTTATATTCTTTATAAATTTATACAGAAAATTGTGTGGTATGTTTTTACCATAAATAATTTCCTTGTTAAAAATAATGCTGAGATTACGTAAAGCGTATATATTGCGCGTGATGTATTATTTTATCCTTGTTTAACATTTGGTGAACAACAAGGATGAAATAATACAGCCATTGTTTCAATAATTTTGTTTTATTTATTTTATTAATGTTAACTCTTTGAAGAAACATTCACTTACTTTCTCCGATGATTATCTTTGCAGATAAAGATCCATATCCGATAGATGCATTGCCGACATGCAATCATGCGCTTAATACTTGTCTACGTGGGAAACCTTGCAATCAGATCTTTAAGGACTTTAAAACTAACTGCAAGACTCAAGAAGGCCAGTGCAAAATGGAGAATCGGTAAGCGAATTAACACTTTTATATTTGTCTTTTTATTTATTAATACTTCTCGCGGTTTTATATTCTCGTTTAAACCGTAATATTGTAGGGATAAAGCACAAAACCAGATCCATTTGAATTGAAAAACTAAATTTGCTGTAATAAAATGATACAAATGTTTACTTTGAAATGGAGAGATATATGATAGAAGATTTAATTGAAACTCGATAAACGAGCTATAGAAACATATACATTTATATCTTCTTTTATTTATCTTCCTGTATTAAACTACAATATGACAATAACATTACTTTGTGATATTACATACTTATTTAATATAAAAGTTTACACGGTTTTAAATAAATACAAATAAAATATCTTATTTTATGCTGTTGTAACGAAATTATATTAAAAAGTCGTTATTTTACGAGAGAGAATTAAAAAATAGAATGTTATGTTATAGAACAAATTAATTTTATTATGAACATAATCTATGACGGTACCACATGCGGTACTGAAAGCCAGCGTCATAGTGAATAAATAATTGTGTAATTGTATCATTCAGAATTTAAAAACGGAATTCGTTGGTATATATTCCAACATACAGGAAATTTTCGCTGATTGTGTTGTACAACTAATTTAATAGTGCATGCAAAATTTTCACTTTGATTATCTCAAATGACTGCGAAGCTATCTCTACTAGTATACTTCATTCCCGCGTTCTCCTGTAGATTTTTGTTTCAAAACCTGCGCAAGAGAGAGAAAATTAGTTACACTCGAGTTAGTTAAAGTAACTCGTCGCGAAAATTAGTTGCATCACCAGCGATAAATAATCTAAAGTAGTGAAGGGCAGTTCAGTAGAGTATTCGCGAAGACAAACAGTACGCCGATGGGCGCGCGGTTAATTAATTGTTTGCATGTAATTAACTCGTAGGAACAAAGCAGGGGAATTGTCGCGCGGGCCGTGCGCATCGACGGTAAATTACATTTCCCACCGTAGTTTTAAAAGTTGCGCCGCGTTCTCTCGTTTTATTTTGCCGCGGAATTCCCGCGGCCACTTTGTCCCGATCCCATTAAACCTCGAGATACGAGCCTCTCTAGTCTAGTATCGTAACTCTGTCGAGTTAACACCGACGCCGGAGTCTGCTAAACTTTTGAGATCGGCCGCGATGTATCCAAGAGCGTACCTAAAGTTGCAATCTACTCAAGCATAGACGACAATTTATCGAATTGTTATTTTTCTGCACTTTCTGAAAAAAATTTTTTAATGTTTTTTTTAACGAAGAAATCTAGAAAATATAAAATATTTTCAAAATATCTATTTTTTTTAAATTTAATAATTTTTTTGGATTTGAGATTAATGTAAAAACTAATATTTTTTTAAATAAAAAAGTTTTAATTTTAATATATATATATATAATATATATATATATATATTACATATGTATATATTACATATGTATATACATACATGTAAAGATGAATTCAGAATATATTTAATGTATTAAAGTATATATTTATAATAAATTCACATGTATAGAATCATATACAGATTAAAATTATTTTTAGTTTTTTTTAAATTTTATTTTAAAAAATTTAATTTTAAATTTTATTTTATTTAAATTTAAATTTAAATTTAGAACGGTAGACAGATTTGGATGTACTACTTTAAACTACTTGCGGCGAGTATTGTGAAGAGTACGAAGGATACGAGCAATATATCATTCAGCTTTCGTCGAACAACAGTCTACTCCGTTTCCGTTGTAAAGTCATTAACGGGAATGCACGTACGCATTTTTAATTATAGTTTTCTGGTTAGAAAGAGATAGCTAGAAGTTTATGAGCGATTTTTCGCAATGTTTAATAACTTCATACTTTCCTATCTTCAGTCTTATTTACGTATAAATATTAAGATAAAATTACCGAAATCGCATCACATTTTATATAGAGACTTATAACTGAGAAATTATAAAGACAATTCTTAAATTTTTTGTTTTATGTTTATATTCATTTTAATATTTAATTCCCATCTGTGAAGCCATTGTTATTTTTATCGTATTCCTTAATTCGATCAAAATTTTGGACGGATAAATGACATTAGTAATTTTATTATATCCACTTTCGATATAATAACAATATATAATAGTTATATATAATATAACCATCAATGAAATTAATAAAATAAAATGGATGTGTAAGAAAATTAATTTTGCTAAATTTTTTGTGCACTCCACACACAGCTAATTGATAAATTAAAATCCATATCATTCTTTGATTCCCACTAATGTTCTTCATATAGCTGCTTTTCTTGATGAAACATCAATATACTCACTACCATTAAAATAATGTGTGAAAATTAGCCCATTAATCATGTAACCAAGCAACACGGATGTCGCAAACGTTAAAATTACTCGAAAGTATCGTGGAAAAAACGCTGGACTATATTAGTCGGAAGTAATCGGCGAGTACGCTGCACCTGCATGCAAAGCCACATAATTTCCTTCGTGGAAACGAATTAGCTCGCTACTTTGCCATCTTGTTCCCTTCTGAGAGTGAAGAGAATGAAGAGAAGACGTATACATATTATAGGTCAGCTCAATCAATTTTGTTTCATAAAGTAAAATAATAAAGTAATTTCAATATAAAATAACAATAAACGGAACAACAGAATTTTAGAGAGGTATTAATGGTAGATTTGATAAGCTGTATAATTTCTTGAAAATAATCATCTGTATAACGAAAACTTGTTCTTTTATATTTCCACTACGTTTTTAATGTAGATGTAATTTAATTCTAGTATTAATATTATAGGTATATCAATATAGGTGTACGAAACAAGCCTAATATATATAAAAAGTTAATGTCTAGAATGAAATAACAACATTTACAATTTAGTACGAAATTATTTTGTAGAAATAATCAACATTTCATGATAACTGCATTACTAAAATATAATAATTTTTCTTTAACTTGAAATTGATTCTTTCTTTTCATATATGTTTTTCTTTCACAATATTTTAATATATTCAATATTCCCGTTAATGAAATTATTTTAAAAAATTATAAAGTGAAATTTATTTGAATTTATATAATTTAAAAATAGATTTTTGTCAGTATTTAAATTTAAATTTAAATATTTCAATGTGAATACTTAAAAAATAATCTTCCTATAATTAGATTTTTATTATTTATAATTAAAGTAACAACATGCTTTATCACTAATACGTATATCAATGTGTATATTATATATGTACAAGTTTGGAAAATAATGATAAAATCTTTTGCATAGGGGCAGAATGGTAAATTATAAATTGAAAAGAAAAGTCTTCATTTTACAATTTTTGCAATAATTAACAAGATATTAATTGCTAAAAATTATCGAAAATGGTTGAATTGTTCAATAATTTTTTACTCAAATGCTATCAACTTTACAGAAAAACTGCAACACACAAAAATTGTTTATTTTCTTCTCATAAAGCTCTAAGAATTTTTTCAGAATTTTTTAATACCGTAATATTTTCTCATGTTGGGAAAAATGAGAAAATGCAGTAATAAAAAGTTAATAAAAAATTTTGAAAAAATTCGTAAGGTTCTATAAGAAAAAATACAATTTTTTGTCTTTTGCAGTTTTTCTGTAAAATAGTATTTGAGTAAAAAAATTATTGAAGATCAATTTTCAGCAATCTTTAATAATTAATATCTTGTTAACTATTACAAACATTACAAAATGGTAAAAGACTTTTCTCAGTTTAGTCCATTCTGTCCCTATGCGAAAAATTTATCGTTATTTTCCAAAAACTCCTGTATAAAACACTCTGTATAAAATTCTGTCTAATGAAGAAAATTATTTTTTCTAAGTACTTGCAAATAAATTTTACTTTACGATAAATATATATATTAGGTATGGGACAAAGTTCGTGGCGTTTTTTTAATGTTATCTAATGGGAAAAACG
>NW_012130111.1:966211-967930 GCF_000143395.1 Atta cephalotes | reverse complement strand
CCTACACTAATATATATATATATATATATATATATATATATAAAATAATAATATACACTATACTAATATACAATGTTACATACGATATTATACATATAATATTATACACATAAATTTCAATCAATATTAAAACTGCATGACATTATATAATTAAAATCAAAAAGAATCAAATAAGACTGCCTATTTCATTCGTATTTTTTGCCTTAAGCAATATTTGTTTTTTTCTTGTTATGAGATAAAGTCGAGCAAACGGAATTGGCTGCGGTTTTTATGGCGAACATTAATTAAATTAACGGTATCATTAATTGTGGTTTCTCAGGTTGCTCCAAGATCTTGTATCTCTGTAAATTTGCGAACTGCCCAAAGGACGACTTTGCGGCGAACTTCGTGTCTTTATGAAGTGACTAGGTGCAAGAAATGCAAATATATCTTTCATAGTTGTGTTTTCGAAAAATAGTTATGTCTTTATACGTTAAATTATAATATTAAAAGTTATTCTTTTCAATGTTCTTTTATTTTTAATTTAATGCAACAAATGCATATAAAGCGCCTCGTACATTTATGTTTACATACATTAACAAAATCAGAGATACATAAATATTAGACATATATGAATATATAGATATATATATATATATATATATATAGAGAGAGAGAGAGAGAGAGTGAGATTATAATAAAAATTTTTATTATAATAAAATTATTTTTATTATGCTAAAAATAATTTTACAGAAAAAAATTATAACATGGGACTAATATTCAATAAATATTGAGACGATAGTTTTAACTGACGACGCTACAAAATAATATCGCGCTTTTGTGATTCGTGTCACGGACATGGTTCTGCAAATTCCGGAGAAATCCGTAAAGTTCCTAAGATCTCATCCTCTTACCTCTCTCCACTGCGATAGTGTTCTCTTTATCCGTAATAACATTGAAATTCAATCCCACGTTGCTCCCGATAAAAGTAAACTTCGCCGATGAAGTTCCCCCGATCATCGGTCTTTATCCCTGTTCCCATTTTCCTTTAATCTGCTATATACTGAGATCGAGCAAGATGGTGAATTCGTCGATCGATATCGTTTGTTATCATTTTTCTCTATTTTTCAAGGGATCGCCAGTTATTCAACTCTAACTAATTGTGAGAGGACATTGATGATTAAACTGGTGAGATCAAATAAACATTATTAGCTTTCTTCGCGTAGAAGACAGTATTTAATAATTCGCGTCAAGCATAAATTCTAGAATACCTAGAGAAAGAAAAAAGAAGTTATTATATACTTTTTTAATAAGAAATATCCGTAGATAATTTTAATACTATTATAAATGATATCTTAACTGATAATATCACGTCCAAATTTTGAGAAAAATAGTATCAAATATCACACTTTTTACCCTTTATAACAACTTTGTACAATTTTTGCCAACAGATTCGTGTTCAGCACGCAAAAATATATTGGAAATCACTATTTACTTCTATATTGCAAAAAACAGGTCAAATTTTGTTCCACAGTTTAAATTAAATCAAATTAACTTACTATTAAGTTACTAATAAATATTATCCATTGTGCCTTCTATATTTGTACTATTCGTGATGTAACAAATAAGTTTCTCACATAAGTCGGTTTATTGTACGTTTGCGTATCCTCCATTTTTTAAGTGAGTGAGAGAGAGAGAGAGAGAGAGAAAGAAGTATAATAAGAAAATATACTTCTTTCT
>NW_012130111.1:958167-966191 GCF_000143395.1 Atta cephalotes | reverse complement strand
AGTAGTAGTAGTAGTAGTAGTAGTAGTAGTAGTAGTAGTAGTAGTAGTATAGTAGTAGTATATATATATATATATATTATNTNTNTCTNTNTCTCTACTCTCTCTCTCTCTCTCTCTCTCTCTCTCTCTCTCTCTCTCTTTCTTTCTCTCTCACTCTCGCTCTTTCATAAATCAAATTAATCCATCGATAAGTACTTCTTTTCTCATCAATTTTTTTTTCATTTCTTTCCATGACGTTCTTGTCATTGCCAGTGACATAACACCTCTTCAAAATTGTAGAAGGGAGTTAAAAAAAATGGAGAAGACTACTCGTTCTTTTATTGCATTCAGCGGCTCAATTAGCAGAATTGAGAACTTGTCGATTGGACGAAGAATGTAACGAGTTCAATATTGAAGCGCCAACTCCTGCAGACGTGGAAAATCCTTCTTCCTGTGTCTCTTTCTTTGACATGTCAATAAGCTTCTATACTACTTTTATCATAAAAGTTGCTCTCGAAAAAACGTTATAAGTTTATCGATGAGAGAAAAGCAAGCATGTTATTCATTTATTTAACATCTACGAACTATGAAATAATTAATTATTATTATTGTATTAACATTAAGAAAATACTTAGCAAGTTATTTTGAAAATATCGCTGTACTTTTTAATTACAGATTCCTTCATAAAGAAATTTTTATGTTTATATAATATTAATTGTGGAAGAAAGTTATTATTAAACAATTTAATACATCGAAACTTTATATTTTTTAATTTATTGCCAAATAATTTAGTGTAGTATTTAATTTGCAAAAATCAGTATCTTATCACTAGGATATTTATTATGCTCTTTTCAATTAAAAATTATATCATAATTAAGATACAAAATGATTCTCAAGAATAACTCTTAAGTATAATCAAAAATAAGAAAATAATAAATTTTTTTCTATTAAAATATATTTTACTATTATAATATAAATTGATTTTGTTAAAATGCATCAAAACTGTTTTATATCATTTGTTTATTTTGATTTCTTGTCATTGTGTCTCGTGTTTTGTGACGATAATAATTTGATAATCCGAATTGAGTTTGAAATCTAAATCTGAAATTACAAATGTTGGATTATAGAGATTCTGTATCGATATCCCATTGTTCGCATTAGCATTTAAAATATCAAGCTATACATATGCTACCCATATGTTGCAGTCGGCACTTCATATGAAAACGTGAGCCGTGTATTAAACTTGATATTAGCATACTATCAATAGGTATTTATATTGCTATTTAAAATTGAAATAATATATCACATTTGATGTGCGTAAGTTTGTATAAATAAAATTATTGTTATGGCTTGCATCAATATAAACAGTAAAAAATTGTACTAGCTATATCACTTGAAACTCCATCTATTACATCAAAATTATTTCCTTATTTTATTGATTATAATTTATTTATAATTTTCCCTAAATCAACTGTATAATAATATAATGCTTTTTAATAAATCGGCTCAATTTACAAAAAATATTTTCATCCATCTTTTTTATATACATAATTCCTTTTCACAAAATTCCGTTCTCAACATATTTCATTATATTAATTTGGTTGAGTTTTTCTTAAGTTCGAGTAAAAAATATGACATGATGAATGTCAAATATGACAGTGAACAAATTTGTAAACGACAGTGTCATTGTAAATTCGAATTATCTCATAATCGTATAATCGACGAAGAGTATCCTCGAGAACTAAGCGAAATGACGTTCGCATTACATATTAGCGAAATTGATATTAATTAGAACGATGACTTGCGTAGAAGGTGAAGGGTGTCTCACGTTACAGGAGAGGGAGAGGGAAGTCGAAGGCACTATCGTGGT
This sequence comes from Atta cephalotes, assembly GCF_000143395.1. Taxonomy (NCBI): domain Eukaryota; kingdom Metazoa; phylum Arthropoda; class Insecta; order Hymenoptera; family Formicidae; genus Atta; species Atta cephalotes. The sequence goes on along the minus strand of NW_012130111.1, from coordinate 964,342 downwards.
TTAACTACCCACTTACGTGTTGCTGGAAACTTTGGATCCCGCGGGCGCGTACTGTACGGATTTTCCACTGCCATCTCCTTTACCGCCCTTCCACCACATCTAGCACAAGTATCGTTAAAGGGTGCAGCCTGGTGTGTCGAGGGCCGGAAGAAAGAGGATCTTTAAGCAGAGAGGAAATTGTCTTTCCTCCTCGAGGGCGGAACTTTTCTTGCCGCGCGCGAGCTTCTTGCGTAAACGAGACGTGGTGAGGGGGATGCTGCATCGTCGGATGCATCGCCGGATGCGTTGGGGTTTGCGTCGTGGATTAATCTCAGGTTAATAATTAAAATGACAGAGTTTACAAGGAATGGTGGCAGAGTTGGTAGGAAATATAATACTCTTGACCTCCAGTATTATATTCTTTCTTGTGCCGTATATGTTACGTATTTATTGCATAATATTATTCTGCATACATTCCTAAAAATAAGTTGCTTTTATTTTTGCATATGTATATATATTTAAATATGTATACAGAATGTTTTACTTTAAGTAATACTTAACGTAAAGTATTACTTTAAGTAATATTGATTATATCTTGGAAAACATTTTCAAAATGTTAAAAAAATCAGTGTTCAATTCTTTCTTTTCTCTGTTGTTCATAGAACAAAATTAAATTATGTACTGAATATTTTATTTTAAATGATATAGTTGATTATATCTTAAAAAAAAAAAAAAACATTTTTTGGGAAAAATGTTTTAGACACAAAAACTGGTTTGAAGGAGAATAAATAATTATAAAATCAATTTTCGATAAAAATTATTTTATTTCTCTTCTAACTATACAATTTTTGTGTCAAACATATTTTTCCTAAAATTTCTGTTTTCCAAGATATAGGATAATCGATTATATTTTTAAAAATATTTTGTGTATGTATGTATATTATTTAATTTTATTCTGTAAACAAAAATGAAAAAAGAGGAAATTCATTGATTTCCTCGAAGCTTCGAAATGACCTTTTACAAGATTGTTACAAAGTGTTGTGTCATTCGGGGGCCGATTGGTCCGACAGTGCAGTATTTTCTTTCGCTCTAGCGAGTTATTCATTTTTCAAGCGGCAATACACCATCTTTCTCCTTGACGAGTGAATCGTCTTGAAGACGAAGGCGCTGCAAGCGAAAAGAGTGCGCTCTTTCTAAAAAGCACTGCTGCTTTTCCGCTCCTTTCGGTTGCTTGACGAAGACAAACCTTCCTCAACGGCGCGTTTCGGCCGCCTACGAATATCCACTCACGTAGAAGACAAGAAGAGAATACAACACACTTATCTCGGTAAAGCAATATTCTTTTATTGTCAAGAAAAAAGCTTAACGCTTTCTTTATTCAATAATCAACCTTCGTATTGTATTTAACTTGATCTACGAAATCTCAACTCAACTGAATGCTCTAAATGATTTGCGAAAAATGAGACAATGGAATAGATTGTTATTGCAGTTGGTAATTCTAATATCTTGCATGTATTTAATTATATATTGTACTTATTCATATAAATGGTTTAGAAGTATTCATCTGAATTTATATCCATTCACAATAATGAAATAATAAATAACTGCTACAGAGAACATATATAATAGGTATATCAAATTAAATAATTGAAATAAAGGATTCTATATATATATATATATATATATATAATATTCTAGTAGCATATTGTATAAATTGCGAAGTACATTCTTTTCCATCGTGTGAAATATACCGAAGCTGATACATTATACAATGAAATAAAATATAAATGCATCTACTACAAGTTTCGAGTAACTTGCGCAGAGAATTAAAAACAAGCGAAATTTAAAAAATTATTTAAACAAAAATAAACTGTGAAGTTGTAATTTAAAATTTGTCATAAGTTGTTGACCTGATTAATTTCTGACCAATTAATTATTCTTTAATAAATTTCACAACATTTTATTCTTTTTGTTTTTTTCATATTTTCTAATTTTATTTTATTGTATAATTATAACATTAAAATTTTAACAAATTCTCGATGTTATGCGATGCCAATGTATTCATTTTCAAGCGTCGCGGGCTAAAAATTTTTGAAAGAGACACGGTACGATATTTCGTGATTACATTCGGCTAAATTAGATCGGTGAATTTCGTCACGTGACTTTGTTAGGCGCGGCGAAGCGGACGTGAGCGTGACGGAACGCATCTCTCGTCGAAAATATTTACGACGCGAAATGGCCGAGCTGTGTAGCGCGTTAATTAGGGCTGCCACGGAGTTCCCAAGGGATCGGAAAGCGAAGATAATTACGGACGTGTCGGCGAGACTGTCGGTCCCTGACGAAGGAACTGACGTTCGAAACGAATGGATTGCATCGACCGGTACGTCACGACGACGTCGTCGTAACGGTCTCTCAAAAACGCGAGGTTGCATCCGGTGACGAATTATCCGCGAAAATTAGCGAGAAAACTAAGCAGTGGCAAATGAGGTGAATTATTTCAACAAAAATTATTGAACAAAGTTTTAAAACGTTATTTTCTAAGTAGGACAGTATTCCACCTAAAATCTATATTTTTTGCTACAAAATTTCATGTTTTATTAATGAATATTTCGAGTTTGCGTCATATCAAAAAATATCTCATATAAAATTAATTAGAATGAATAATACTGGAATGAATAATACTCTAAATAAAATACTCTTTTAGATCTTTCATCTATTTGAAGTCACCGGAAAATCATGTTATACATGCACATGTTCTTCCAAGCGGAACAAATTATTAATTTCTCTGGCACCTTTGCCTGGATAAAACCACAGTAACGTGGTCATGATACTAAATAATTCTTACAATTAGAACGAAAATTGGTCGCAAAACGAGAGTGAGAAATGTAACAAGCAACCTGTCATCTTCATCGTAACCAGTCGCGATCAATAACGAAGAAGCCCGTCTCGCTCAATTTAAATTAAATGTCAACAGCTCTCGCCGATTCCCAACTTTGTTCGATCGGCAAGTCGTCGTTTGTTCTTCATCGGGAGCGAGCACAACTTGGTCGATCTCGACTATGCGCGAGAACTCATTCTCTTCCCTGTCCGTTAATTAAAAATTTTTCCGTCTCTTTTCCTTGCGCTATGGTGACATCGATGAACGAAACGACGATTTCTCGTATTTCCAGTTTCTCGCGAATTCTTTGTAAATTTTTTAGCGCCGTCTGAGAGCAAGATTTTCATGAAAACAAAAAAAATATAGATTTATTATATAATACAGCTTCGGCCAAGTATAAAGCATTCTTAGTTTATTATTTTCTTGGGAAAGATGGTAATAAAATCCAAGAAAGATTGAAAAAATTGTTATAGAAAAGAATATTAATTACATAAGCGTTCAAACAAATTTTTTAGAGATTAGACTATGGTATTCTTATATATATATATATTAGATTGAGTTATAATCAATTTCCGTTTCCGGGAATAAATTGTTATGATACATTTATCATCCCATATAACGATTTATCCTCTTTGATAGATCAGAACATAAGGTTTGGAGCAAATAGGTGCTTCTCAGTTTTACAACGACAGTAACAGCGTACACATCGGAATAATGTAAAAAATTTCTCTGCCCTGAAATGAAGGAAATGAAGGAAATAAAAAAATATTTTCTCGTCATATAATATTATGGGAGTTTAAGCAAAGAGGGGAAAAGTGCTACGGAGGTAGCTAAAAAAAATTTGCAATGTTTATGGATGTGCTATCTGATTATTATCTTTTTCGTTTGTTTCGAAACGCTTTGATGAGATAAATCTAATGACAATCAGGTTAAAAATTATGGAAAATTTCTTTGCATCAAAACTAGCGAATTTTTACGCAAAAGAAGAGCCAGAGACACCTAATAAATGGCGAATATATAATTGATAAAGATATAATTGTTTTTCTATTATTAAAGAAATAAAGTTCATATATTAAAATGGAAATGATTTATGACCTAAAATATTTTGAATTAAATCGTTCTAAAACTAAGTTCGATGTTCCAATTATTCTATCACGTTACAATTTTTTTATCGATGAAAAATAATTCAATTTTCTAAAATTTGTAATCAATTTGCATATTAACTTTAAAGCTTGAATATTATCATTGAACTTATTTTTTCCCTTTTACCTCAACTTACATATTAAAAACCAGGCCATAAATAATGCTAAAAATAATAGAAAATTGAGTTATTTTCTATCGATAAAAAAAATTGTGACATGATGGAGCACTTTGGACATCGGATTCGGTTTTATAACATCAAAAATGTATAAGAATACCATGATATAATCAGATTAAACATTAAGTTCTGATTTGTTGTATATATATATATTATTTTATTGTATGTATATTTTATTTTTCAATAAAAATGTTTTTTTAATTTATTTTTTCTAAGGTACAGGACGTTTATCATCAATTTGTGCGGGTGCTTTGTACTTTTGGCTAAGATTGCATATAAATTTATTTAAAATATTACATACACGTGTTAGTTGTAACTATATATACTATTATAAACTTCATGCGGGTCATGATATTTTCTTACTTTTGAGAATATTTCTACATACATAAAGAACATAAAAAAACATTTGTACTTCTGCCAAACCTTTTATTTATTCCCTCATCCGTCGTATTGCCACTGAAGAAATTTTGAGAAAGCTAAAAATAAATTTCACTACTGAACTTTGCCTTTTCGAGGCCACTTTCGCCGATCCCCGCGAGAATACGCGGCTTTGAAGAAATTACTTTGATCCGTGGCAAGAACTCTTATACGCAGAATAAGTCTCTCACTAACACTATCTCCTCTTATGATACAGAGAATGTGAAGAGAGAAGGTGGGGAAACGAAGAGAATGCATCGACAGTTTCACATTGTCGAGAGGATGGCAGTACGATCCGATGGGTTATCACTTGGGAATTGAAACACTCCTATCACTTTCGCGGCCAAGTCAAACGTAGTTGATCATTTATCAAACAGTATAGGATTTTTTTTATATAAAGACAGTCCAACAAACTCATACACTTAGAAAGAGAGACTCTTAGAAAAAAAAATAATGCGTTTTTATAATAATAGCAGCTATACAAGTTTTATGTGTAGAATTACTGTGTATATATATATATATATATATATATATATATATATATATATCTATGTTGAATTAATGTATCTGATTGACTAAATCTACATATGTTATCTATATATAGTTGCCACTGCTATAAAAATGCTTCTTTTTTTTCTTTAATTGAGAGTGTACAAAAAATGAAAGAGTAATAATTTCAATTCCAAGTTATTGTATAATATGGGAGAGGGAGGGAGAGTTTATAGGGCAGATATATAGTGATTTATGAAACTGATTAAATCATTATTAAGAATTTCTTTTGAAAATTTATGAATTTCCAATGATGTCTTTAAAACTTTCAAATCTCTGATTAAATCTTTTTTAATTCATGATTTTAGGCGAAAGATTGATCTTAAATTGAAATTATTCATTAATGAAGCAAATAAACTTTTATTTATTTCAAATAATATTTTGTTAAAATCTTAAATATTGATTTAAATCGGTTATGAAACAATTTATTTTAAAAATACTATAAAGATCATCATGATAATCACAAGACAAATGGATTTTATGCGCAAACAAAATAACTTTTCGAAGTTGCAGATATTCATTTATAACTACTTCATAATTTTGCAAAATAGTCAGAAAACATATCTTTAAAATTTTTGTTGTTTACTTTTATCTTCACGAATACATACAACATGTAACTGTGATGAAAATGTAAGGACGACATTATGTCCTTAGAGATCGAGTTCACCATCTTAATGTATCAAGAGGGAAATAATTTCATTGTCATAAGTGGTTTTTCAAAGTTGACACGTGTGAAATGTGTGCATACCTACATGAATCTTGAGTTACTAAACTGTGTATTAAATTTATTAGCGTTTACAGTTTGGCAAGTTTGAATAGAGAAATTTGGAACAGCAATAGCGAAGAGAATTCAAGAAGAGAGAGAGAAAGAGAGAGGGAGAGAGAGAGAGAGAGAGAGAGAGAGAGAGAGAGAGAGAGAGATAACAGTAATAAACAAAGTAAAAAATTACTTAGTAATTTACTTTTTTAGTTATTTACTTTATTTTTTGTTTTTCTACTTATACTAAATTACTAACTAAACGTAAATTAATAAA
>NW_012130111.1:945162-958147 GCF_000143395.1 Atta cephalotes | reverse complement strand
ACGTAAAGTAACGTAACGTAACGGTAAGTAGTACGTAAGTTAACGTTTAACGGTACGTAGTAGTTAAGTNAGTAGAGTAGAGAGAGAGAGAGAGAGAGAGATAACAGTAATAACAGAAAAAAATTCTTGAATTCTTTTTGTTATTACTATTTTTTGTTTTTCTCTATTCAAATCTACTAACGAAATTATAAATGCTAATGAATTTTATATAAATAACTAAGAAATTATTTTAGATTAAACATTAATTAAACCTTAAAAGATGATCGTGAATTTTTCTAGTATCAATTATAATAATGTTTATGGTTTTTTTTTATGACAGCTTATTCTAGACTTTATGACAGATATTATTCTATTTATATTGATTTCTAAAACCACATGCTTTATTTCGATTAACTTGTTTCAAACTTCGCTGGAAGTTCCATTACGTTAATTGCATAATCACTCGTTGAATTCGCAGTACTTCAGCGACGTTGAAAATATCGATAGAAATCTCTAAAGAAACCAATACAAAATTTATTGAAAAGCCGTTGCTAAATTCTGCCACCTTTATTTCCCTGTCGTGAAGTGGCTGCATCCGTCAAAGATTTATCTCAGTCGATGCCTTGGGGAGGATTGTTCGCAATGCCGAGGACGAAGTTGCGTGATTTCACTCCCTCTCTCCCTTCTATTCACCTTTCGCCATTTCCAAGCGAGATCACCGAACACTGATCGCCGATTGTTTCAATCGGCTTTAACCATCCAGGAAGAGAAGGGGTGGTGCACCTCTCTCCCCCGTGCTATGCCATAGTTCGACTGCTGTTTAGCAGAGATACGAGCTCCTGAAATCTTCTCAGGAGGCGCGAGAAAAGCCGGTCGACCGGATTTCCATACGTAGAAAGCCTTCAATACATTTCCGAGGTAGAGTTTATTGAAATCCGTGCTTACGTGTATAGTGAAATGTTTCTCCAGGAAGGAACCGATTCTTTAGTAACTCTATTCACTGCGTTTTTTGAAAGGAAAGGGAGAGGAGGAGAAATTGTTTTTTGAAGAAAAGAACTTATTATCTTGTTAACATATTAAATAAAAATATGTATTAAAGAAATTAGAATTGACTTTTAAGCGATAGCAACGATTATTATCGACAAATTATACAACATATAAACAGATTATACAACAAAGATATTTCAAGATTGAAGTATTCAAGTCAATTTACAATAATATTTTGAACGTTAACATTAATCGATATTAATAAACGACGATGATAAATTAATTTCTGACGTTGGTAAAGCGCAATTTTCATACATTATGCTCCTTTCGTCTTCTCCACAATTCTCCCATTCCCATGCGCTTCCCTCCATTTTCATCCTGCGGCCACGCTCGTTCGTCAGTGTAACAAGAGGATGCATCGAGCGCGTTTTATATTTATAAAAGAGTTAATATTTATCCGTCCCCAGGCGAATAGCTTTTTGCTTGTCCTCCTTCTGTTCAGGTTTCCATTTCTATCCTGCGATTCTCGAGTTTACTTTGATTTTTATTCTCGAATTTGATACTATGTTTCTCACCGAGAATAACTTGACAGAAAAGACATTTTCCTCTTATGTCTCTTCAATACCTGTGACCACTTTGTAGCTAGTCTTGCGATTTGTGTGGCAAAATATAATAGGTAATTCGAACAAAATATTTCACATTTGCAAGAAATGATATTTTGTTTGTTGAATTTTAATTAAGTGATCATTATTAGATATAAAATCTTTCTGTTTAATATATTCAGAGTAGCAAAAAGGACGACGTGGATTTTAACGAAAAATTTCTACATCTCGTCTCTCTGGTAATATTTTTATATTTTCGGAGTTTCGCCTAATTGAAATTTTCGGTGGTCGTTGCGCTGGAAATATTCAGTCATCAAGCAGTCGCATATTTCTCAGTTCATGACAAACGTGTCGCGTGGTCATAACGATCCTGTACGTGGGGCACGTACAGTTCGATAATTACGTTATCCTACTGATTGCTTTCCAATAACGCGTTTATCCGACCCGGTGCGTCCTCTGTGGTTATGAAGCGTGTCAGTTTTCGGAGGCGCGCCGCTTTGTCGCCGCTCCGGAACGCATGTATCATTTCGATGACCACACGCATCCCATTGCGCTTCGTGCTCGTCTCGTTAAGCGCCGCAGTTGCAAGTGCAACCGCTAACTGAGTGTTAAATTTGTTCTGCTTCTGAAAGCAAAACCTTCTGTTGGTCTGGTTGTAAATTCATTACATCTTAATTTAACGAAAATTTGGAGTAAGTTTCTTTAAGAAAGAAAAGAATAGTAGCTGAAAACAAAACAATAGAACTTTTAATTTTTGTCATCTGACAGGATGTTCTCGAGTTAAATTGAAAAACTTAAAATATGAATTAAGAATCTCAAAACAATATTTTTCTGTAGAAGTTTATTTGCAAATGCTTTGTTTAAAAGATATATTGACTTCTTAACTTACAGAATTATAAAGATAAATAATGCTGAAATGTCTTGATTTTATTTTGAAGATTAAAGATCACTGACAGGCTTTTGTTTGCACTATCAATAAAGTTTCTTTATTCATTCAGATGCACAATGTCAATCAGCTGTTCATTCTCTTATCGACAGATACAATGTAGGGCTGGAGGCCATTATTTTTAACAATTACATTTTGAACAATATTAAGTAAAAATCGACCGACATGAAATTACACAAATAAGATACATGAGTGAAAAATGTCATTTAATTTTGCAACTCCAAATTCATATTTTATGTTTGGTATTTAACTTGGGAATACTCTGTATAAAAAAATTTATATTTTACAAAAAAATTTTAATCGCATTTTTTTCCCTTTTAAAATTTATTGACTATATATGGTGTATTTACAGAAAAGAATACTTTTTTGATAACCATGGAAATGTTTGCAGCTTTTACAATACGCAAATACTATGGCTTTATGTTCTTAGAGGATGAAATAGATAGGAACAAAATAAAAAGACTATCGAAAGAGATAGAAAAAGAACCATACTGAAGTAGTGAATGGGAAGTCCTTTTTGGGCCGCGAAGAGCTATAGTCCTCTAGAGATGTACGTGCAGCTAGACGAATGTTCGGATAAGTACATGTATCTACGAGCGACGAGAAGGAGATGGATTGCACGGAGAAATACAACCTATCACAAAACGAGAAAAACGAAAGCATAATGGATAACTATTCCCACGTGACGATCTCACGCGATTAAACACACATCTGCTATTTTTAGTAACTTTAAACTTTTAATAATTATTTTATTAATTTTTGGAATATTTTGATGGTTACTTGTGTTCCGCTTGAATAATGTAACTATATAATGACCAAGTTGACAGAGTGTTATGAAAAACATTAAAAAAAAGTGTTAAAAATGTTAAATGACATTTGAGCACATAATGTAGTAAAGCAATGTTATAATAAAAAACGTTATATTTGGACAAGTATTGATTTTACGATTATTTTACTCTTATATATGTACTCTTATATATGTAAAAAATAACATAAAAAATATAAATATAAATAATATAAATAAAAATAACATTTATACATGTTAAACTAATTTTTTTTTTTTTCAAAAAAATACACGTATAATTAGAAAATGGTAAATCATGTTAAACTGTAAAAGATTTTCTTTTACTACCTTCCTCTATCTTGATTTAGAAAACAGCTATAACTAAATTTGTTAGAATTATTAAAATTTCTGTTTATTCATGAAATAAATCATAACAAATACTTATAACGTATATACGTCACATTAATAAAAGCACATTATAATAAAAGCATATAAAATTATAAGCAGAGTTCTATTCTAAAACTTTGATGCAAATCAGTTTGTTTAAAGTAAAAAAGCATAGATTGATGCATTATATAGATCTATTAAATTAATGAAATATTTCAGTAGCTTTGGAAGATTTTACATTTTTTAGATTTGAAATCGTTCAGAAAAGATCGTAATGTGGTTCGGTTTCAACTATCGTCGCGACAGTATGAAGATAGTGAAGAGAAGAGGTAGAAAGGATATCTTCTCTTTTCATATTATATCTTCAATTTCAAGGGTACCAAATTGCACCGTTCAGGTAATCATCACCCTATTGTAGCACGAGCTCGGAGATTAGAAGGCGGGCAGTTATCACCGGTGAGAAAAGGGAGCGTGGAAGGACCGGTGACTGGGACAATTAGTGCGAATTGCATGTCTGATACAGTTTTCACGTTAGTCTGATTGTTTTACCCTCGTCGAATTTTCGTCGACGGCTCTCTCTTCTGGTTAAACTGAACTTTACGGTTCGAAATTAGTACGCGTCAATGGGATTGCTAGGAAAACTTTTGCTAAAAAAACGATTGTTTTTTAACTATTGATCAAAAAAGGAGAAGCGAACGCTTCGTATTATTCTGTGTAACGTATAGTATGAGAACATATAAAATAAAATATAATTGTTATTTGTCATTTAGTATGCCTTGGTTTCAGTATTTATTAATTTAATCATAATGGAACTAATAAAAATTTGTGTATTATCATCTTAAATTTTTTTATAATTAAATTAAAATTAAAAATCGTGTTTAGCAAATCTCATGCTTTCAATACCATATATAATTGAAATTTCATGATAAAATGTATTTTCTTTTTCTTAATTAAAACAACGAATTTTACAGGAAATGCGTTTCACATGTCTTCCGATTTGGTTCACAAAAACTGGCAAATATAATTTTCTGATCATTTTACATGTATTCGCGAGCGAGTTTCGACAGATATATTATTTGAGAATATTTTAATTTCTCTACAATCTCTGGTTTTGTGTGCTTCAATAATTATGCAACAATTATCTAATTTATCTTATATAATAATTATACAAGTTCTACAGTGCGAATTGAGAAATTAATCGAGATTAAAGGATTTATTTTTTACTGCTTATCTTTTAATTATATATGAATTTTAAATTATATAAAATTTTTTTATAAAAGCGTTTTAATAATTTATAGGGGGATCGATTGTTATAAAGCCTTTGAATGCTTTTATAAAAGAGTGAATGTAAGGTTTTGAAACACTATGTACGTTATAATACATCTACTACATTTTTTAGATATTAAATATATTAATCTTAAATATATATCATATATATAATGCAAATAAGTTATTTAATTTTAAATATCGGGGTTCACTGTCATACATTTCAGAATTAGTAATAACATATTGTATTTTATATCAATATGAAAAGTATAAGTTTTTTTAATATCAATTCTATATTTTGTAAAATGATAATAATTATAGTATTGATATAAAATCATTATTTTATTTATAAAATACACAACTTATTTTTATACCGCAATTTCCATATAAAAAATGAAGAAAATATAAATCTATATGAAATATTGTAAATATATAATCTTTAAAGACGATCCAATATGAAAATAAAATCAACTGTTACCTAATTCTGATTCATTTTGATCAATCCACTTTGCGGCTGTTCTCAATATAAGAAATCAAATTTATAATCTTTGTTACAATAATGATTAATTATAGTAAACATTATCTAAGTAATCAGTAAGATGTATTATTTTCTATGATTATAGAGAAGTTGCGATTGTGATAATGCTAAAAAGTTAATCAAAAATCAAAAAACAAAATAAAAAATTTACTCATCAATTACATTTTCTTAAAAAATTTTATGAATCATATACACAAGAGATATATTTTGGCTCTAATCATTTTATATTATATTAGCAATCTGCAATAAAAAGAAGAAAATGCCAATTGAGAAGAGAATAATGATTGAATTATATTAGTTTTTGACAATCAACCCCAAATGACAACTTCGACCTTCCCTGCTAATATTGAATTGATTGAGAGGAAATGGCATCTAAAAAATGAGAAAATTTGGAAGTTGTTTAAATTTAAATGTAATTATTATGTAATTATTATGTATGAAGTCCATGTTTTCAAGATACAAATGTACTTTTTTAAAATTTATTTCATTTTTTGTACGTATGAAAGGTCCTCTAACGTGATTGCGTACATCCGTCGTTGAACAGCTTTTATGTTTTCACACTTGCTTAAGCTCGTCTAGAACAAATTCGTTTAGACAAACGTTAATGAGCTGCTAAAATTCACATTCAACACTCGTCAAATTTTTCTTTCCTCTGTTGCTTTTTCATGGTTATCGATTCTTTCAAAGAATGTTACTGTTTGAATTTTACTTGAACTTTGAATTTTAAATATATGATTTTACCATTAAAGCTTCAAGCAATTTTATATTTCCATATGACATAAATATTCTATTACGAAAATTTCGTAGGTTATCAAAACTACGCTTTGTAATTTTTTCAACACATTGAAAATGTAGCGTGGGAGACTATTTAAATAGTAACCGACGGACGTTCAGTATGGAACAACGCCTGGTACAAAGGCAAAGGACACTCAAAAAAATTTCTAGTTTCAAACTCGAATCCGCTCACATTAGAATCCGTCGCAAAATCGAAAGAGCACATCACACGATATTCTCTCGCGCTATTGTATCGAAGGAATCGGACGAATAGGGATAGTCGCGTACATACATATGTACTCCTGTGCTTTCGCTTATATACACGCGATTGAGCAATCCTGTTGTAAAATTGTTATTGCAGTAGTAAAGTTCCACGCGGACAGATTGGTGCGGATGGATTACAAGTCTGAATGTAATGGCCATTGATTTGCGTGAATGGTACAATCGCGAGCAACGCACATACAGTTGCACGAGCAATAAGAAGAAAACATTCGATAGGAATAGCTGGATAGCCTCGAGTGGCATTAAGATTTACGAGTGACTTTTCGCAATTAAGTAACAATTAAGCGCTTTTCTATTTTACTTTTATATTTTAGTAATACTTTTTATTTTATTATATACTATGTATACGTCAAAAGAAAAATTGTAGGTGAGACAATTATATTTGTTTTTCTAAAACATACGCTGAAAAAACGATTTTGCTGACGTATCTGGAAATTTAGCTAGATACAGAAAATAATTTTGTTTGGCTATAAAAATAATTATGTTACTCTTTTAAGCTGCTATATTGAAAAAAAATATATCTGGTTGAAAATGAACAAACCAGAAAATTCTGATTATATCAGAATTTCGGGTAGTTTATATTTTAACTAGAATTTAATAGATTTAATCAGAAAAATTTGATTATTCCATTTTCAACTAAAATTCCAATTAATCTAACTAGGTATTTTTCTCAATCGTAGAATATCAAAACTTTTGTCAGCATTGCTTATCAATGCTCTACATAATTGATAATTTAACAAAATTATTTTCAGTATCTAATTAAATTTTTAGATATTTGAGCAAAATCTTTTTTTGTTGCTCAGCGGAATTAGTATAATAAAATTTAAGTATAAATGATAATGTTGCAGCTCATTCTTTTGTTGGTACTAAATTGTTAATCAATTGATGTAATTTAATTAGTCAGTTATCATTTTAGCGTGATATGTGCGCTTCGTGAGTGTTTACGATAACTTCTGTTCCTATACATATATTGTAATTACATTTATTCAACGCATTGATATCTGCGTCAAGCGCGTCCAGATAGGATATAAATCGACGTGGAAATGAATCCGAACAGGGAACATTCGCTATTGGAGCGATTATCAATCTGGCTATCGAATTGATTCACGGCACGATAGATCGTTTAAGCGTAATGACAGTAATAAGGTGTGGAACGTTGCTCGGCTGACGATGTAATTTCATTGTAAACTCATCGGCTTTTACGAGCCACTCGTCACTCCCGGTATAAACTCGTCCGAGCAAAATTACATTTCGACGATGTATTTAATATATTCATACACATATATCTATATACCAGAGTTAGTGATGAAGGTTGCAAGTCAATTTTGCGGGAGTTCACGCGGCCGGTAGCGCAATATTTGACGGTTAGTTACAAAATGCACTGCAGAATGGAACAAATGACATCCTAAACGTATTACATCTCATATTTTTTTATTTTTCATTTTTTATTTTGAAGGAAGCAAACTGATATAATATGTTAAAGGCCATAAATGAGCATTAGTCGTAGAATATTTAAGGGATTGATTCTTTGACGAAGTACAAAATCAATTTTTTAACATTCTATTATTTTACATGATTATAAAACATTATTTAAATTTTATATAATATTTTTAAAAAATTGTTAATATTATTACGTATTTAAATAATTAATTTTTTAAAATAATTAATAACACTAAATTATCGAAGAATTGGAAGTTACAAACTTCTCTTTTTATTTTGCCAATTTAAATAAATTAAATTGTAAAATAAAATGCGAGGTTTTGTAGATCATTAAATCGCTTTGCTAAATTCAAATATTTTAATACACACTGTTAATTTAATATGATTAAATGACAAACTTATATATAATTTTTAAAATTTATGTTATTTAATTAGTAGTAATTATTTTTAACTAATTTATTAAAGTAAGTTACATGGAATAATCTTATTATAAGTTAAAAATGAAGAAAGACTCTATAATAATAATTCAGATTATGATTTACATTAGGCATTTTATTATAAAATCTTTTGCAATATTAATCATCGATCCGTACATAATAATTAGCACATAATAATTGAAGCGTACTTTATCCGTACTAACTTTATCCGTATATCGAGGAAAAAGTTTCCTAAAGGTTAATAGATTTGACCCGTAAATTACGGAGGTAATTTATTATGATTAACTATACTTTTGTTTTATAGGAAAAAAGTTTTCATAATTATGCGATATGATATTCATACAAATCATTTTAATTTTCGAAATTTTAAATACTGTGTATTGTTAATGAAGCTTTAGAACATAATAGTCTATTATTATTCTTAGCACGGAATTTTTATTCACAAGGTTTCAATTTAAATTCAACATATTACAAATATAAATTATAAATCTGGGCGAAATTAAAATATATATAATTAATAAATGAACAATTTTTAGAAAATTTTAGACAAACTTATTGTACTATAATTACATATAATTATTGTATAGTTGCAATATTTTTGTCATAAACGCGTAAATTTTGAAACATTACATTACATTTATATTTATAAGAATTTGATGATCGATCTCGTAAAAGATTTGAATCATCGTAAGGTTCCTCTGAATTTTAGGTATCGCGACAAGTTAATTGGTCTAAAAGAAATCTATGCTTTTTCACAAACGACTCTTTCTTACAAAGTCTTAGCGTCTTCATGGAATTTCAACGAGCTCGGCCAGTTCGCACGATCACCCTGTGCCTACAAATCAGATCGTGATTCATTGCGCTCTTGTTTGCCCTCTTATTTTCCGCAAAGCCTCTTTCGTCGCTTTCCGGCGCGGCGTGACTAATTATGCGATCGACACGCTGATCCTTCAAATGTTCATTCGTCCTTTTTCCCATCGTCACTTAAAAATCGATCTTGTCAAAGAACTTTTAATACTTTCTTAATAACGGTTGCGGTGTAGGATTGAAAGCTAAGATCAAGCGAATTATTGAGTAACCTCTTTTTATTAGATACATTATACTTTATGTGCCTCTTTAAAAATATAAAATATTTTTTATTTAGAATAACTGAAATCAATGTTTTATTAATTAAATGGATAATTGAAATTTATATATTTAAACTTATGCACTGTTAAATCTATAATGTCAAATTTAATCTAACGTGAATCGCTACTGCGCCTACTAATCGTTATTTTATACTAAAACAATGATTATATTTGACATTATACAGTATTAATTTAACATAAATTGATACAATATAGTGTCAAATTTAACTGTTTTAGTAGAAAATAACGATATATTTAGTAGGAGCAGTGGCGACTCACGTTAGATTTAACAGCGTGTCTCTTGAAATTACGTTTTCTTAAATTAGTAATTTAATGTAATATATCGTCAGTACAATTTTATATTTTTAATAAAAAATTTAGAATATTTTTATAACTTCATGCTTTATAAAAAAAAATAAGAAAAAAGACAAAAGATCAAATATTTTGAGCTTTTATGAAATAATTCATAGTTATTCTAAATTATTAAAATTTAAGTTCCTATTTCCACAAAATTATTAAATCATTAACAGCAATTGACGGTACGATTTTTTTATCAAGAATTTTTCAAACTGATTATATTTTATTTTACATTGAATGAATAAAAACAAACAATTAATTTATCTTTTAAGATTAAACTTATTAAACTCTAAAAAAAATTTTGTTAAATATGCTGCTATCTATGTTTAAAATAAATTTTTATTTTTGATTATAATTTTTAATCATTATGTACAATATAATCCGTTTTTATCATCATTTTAATTTTGCCATCATTTCTATTTGTAAAATATTTGTTCTATAAATCCTAAATATTATAAGTTTTTAATTTTGTTGCGAGAATAAAGATAATCCTCAATCCGATTGAAAGTATATCCTTTCGAGGATAAAGGGCCGCAATATGAGATGAATTATCCATGCAAACATTCACTTCAATTTCTTCTCGTATTTTGTACGCAAAATCATTCCTCTCATAGTTTATTTGTCCAATTTCCCTTCAGAGTAACCTGAAAAAACATTTTCGTCGCGCATTTCCATTTGGTATTTAATTTCATCGAATTTGTGTACTAACTGAGCGCTACTAATTAGTACATTCATCGCTTCAGTTTGTTGAGAGACGCCATCATGGCTGTTGGAAGACTAGAAATATAATGATGCAGCTTGTGTCTGTTCTGTACCCAAAAACTTATCAGCTATATCATTAACATTAACTTTTTCGGTTGTAATCGTTGTTTATTTTCTCTCTTTTTATTTCTTTGTTTTTCTCGCAAAAATTAACAAATTTTCGATATGTTGTTATGATTATATAATGTTTCCATTTAATGTTTCCATGCAGCGATGTGTAATTGTAAATAATGATATCAAGCACACACGCGTAGGCTCATTTAATGATTTTCTTGTATGAGCTATAGAATAATCATCGCTATTTCTTCATGCATATTCCTTGTTTTTGTCCGAAAAATATTTCAGATAGCAACGTTTGTAAAAAATAAAATTTCATGAAACATTTATGTAGTACATATTTACGAAAGTTATAATTACTATCAGATATACTATAAATATTTATTTTCAAACAATCGAATCAATGAATCAATTAATTAATGAATACATTATTATGCTCATTATATATATGTTTAAAACACAAATCAATAAATTATTAGTAATACAACTAATGTTTCTTGCTAAATACGCCTGAAAAATAACATTTTTTAGATTATACTCTTAAAAAATGCGTATACGTGATTATGAAAAGCAAATAAAGCATGTTTTATATATTACAATTAAATTATGTTATTTATCATTTAAAGTAATTATTATTGTATCTTTTTAATGTTACTTTGAAGAAAAGGAGCGATTAATACAAATATTTTTTTCCGCTATATGGAAATACAATTGTTTTCGTTATAAAATCAACAGTTTTTTTTAATAAGAAATTACGTTGCAAAGTGTATCTAAAGGGTGTATCTAAAATGAAGTAGAAAGG
Source organism: Atta cephalotes (assembly GCF_000143395.1). Lineage (NCBI taxonomy): Eukaryota > Metazoa > Arthropoda > Insecta > Hymenoptera > Formicidae > Atta > Atta cephalotes. Next base: position 946,620 of record NW_012130111.1, on the reverse strand, counting down.
AAAATTGAAAAATGAAATAGAAAAAAAGAGGAGAAAGAGAAAAAGAGAAAAAAGGAGAAAAAGAGAAAGAAAGAGAAATTTAGTTGCCATCTCCGTCAATTTACAGATTTTCGATATTTTAGCTTATTCGGCTTTTGAGATAAAAGAAACCAGAAGTAGATATTAAATTGTAGGTATTAAATTGACAGTAGAGACATAAAAGAGAGCTTATGTTTTTACATAATTGTTATATAGATTATTCGTATAATTTCGCTATAATTTCCGTTGTATTTATCATGTCAGTTTATAATAAATTACAGAAAACAAAATGTGTCATTGTATTGATGAAAATATTTTCAAGATACATTTTGTAATTAAATCCAGAAATATAATTGTGTTTACAAATTGGGACAGCAGCAAATTGCTTTCAGTTAAACTTGCATGAATTATAATATCCATCAATGCAATTTCGTAGCTTACATTTAATTATATCAATCTCTTTTTTATACTAACTATTTTCTGCCGTTATAAGTTTAAATTGTAAATGAAAAAATCATTTAAAGTTTATAGCGCATTAAAATTTTATTCGCAGAAATATGGAATAAATTTTAATTTACGTAAAAAAATATAATGTACAAATTTTTAAAATTGAATATGCGCAGGCAATTTTTATGTAATTTAAATTGTTTTTTTTAGACACTAGTAGCATTAAGAGACTTAAAGATGTAGAGTTTCACAACTGCATCTTCTAATTTTCTGTGATTTGGAATAAGGAACACTCGAAATTCGATGCTTATTTACATGAAGCAAGGCTGATTAGATTGTGAGCTTCTTGCCACATTGCATTGCGACGATTATCTTTTTTGAAACTAACGAATAATCAATTGATATCTATTATTCTTCAGGGCAAGTTAGGCGAGCTCAGAAATGCTAAACATAATAATAATAACTTTCTAATAATATTGTATTTGTTAATTTTAAAGTATACATAATGCTGGTCTATATACATCAGTTTTCTACATAAACTCAAGTGGTAGATATTTGAACATTGTCTACTTTAAAATATATAATTTTATGGAATATTGTTGAATCTTTTGATTAAAAGGAATAGATAATTTACAAAATTTTACTTTTTACTTTAATTGAGAACGGACATCTTACTTATATTATTATTTTCATTTTTGCTGCATCATATAATTGTGCTTCTTTTACATAGTTATATGAAAACATACATAGATGATCAATGGAGTTTGTATCTATAAAAAAATCTCGATATTCTGCCGTATAGTAATTTTTTAGAGAATCAGTTAGAAGTGATGAGGCCTTGGAAGACATCGATATTGCCTTTTTAAAATCAGGGAAACTCCGATATCGAGTATATCGTATGTAAGATCGGCTATCGATTCTCAATTACATCTTAATGGCGAAATGCAGCCGCTGTATATATATATATATATATATATATATATATATATATAT
>NW_012130111.1:926287-944546 GCF_000143395.1 Atta cephalotes | reverse complement strand
TAACAAATAACTTTAATATATATTTTTATTAGCATAGAAGATTATGGAAGATTACTTTGAAAGTACTTCTTTAATTATAGTTACAATATATGTTGTTTGCTTCCTCTTGAAAAACTTATACTTCTCAGCTTAATTGCCTTTTCCTCTTGAATAAGATACTCACTTTATCTTGTAATACATGGTTCATAACTACGTCGCGCGTCTCCGTCTATGATCTAGCGAGGAGGAAACCGTTACGGATACGTCAGCCATTGCACAGTGCATCGAGCCAGAAGATTGCATTTTCGCGCGACCCACATTCCAGCTGCAAAAGTAAGTCGCTCTTCCTACGTCCCTGCATCCCTCTAGATTCAGCCTATCTCTTATGCCCATCCTCCGGATTTCCTCGCCAAAAGTTTTCCAAGCGGTCTGTGCGGTGAGGAGAATGCATCATGAAGGACGTCGATCTCCGATCCCATGAGAGGGAAAGAGATCGGCCTTCCTGCGCAGCAAGCCCTTATCTCCCTTAATGAACCTCCTCGACGACGCTTGCGCGAGTAATTCGCGCAATGTCATGTACACAGACCGGAACACAACCCAACGCGTTAGTGAGTATATATTGGTGCGATTCGAGTTACGAGGACAGGATGACACGCTTGCTTCCTCTCTCAAGATATTCTTGGTGACAATTGCAATCTCGATTTCCTTTTCTATACACACATACACACACACAAGGTGCCAAACTTTTTGACATACCGCTTGTGGACAGGTAGAGCAAACTAAATTGAGTCGAAAAATCCTATATCATTTTATAATTTTTGCTCCTTTTTTAGTTACTCAATGAGCAGAATTAATGTTGAAAATCAACGCATAAAAAATTTTAAGAACAGTTTTCCCGCTTAAACTTAAAATATGAATTTAATACCTCAAAACAAACAAAATTTGATTGTGAAAGTTTCCTCGCAAATGTTTCATTTAAGAGATATTGACTTCTTATAAGTTACAGAACTGTAAGTATGAATAATGTCGAAATAATCTAGGTATTCTAGGTTTATTCCCTTTATAGCTTTTATAATAATCAAAATAGGTATATAATTATATGTTTTGTATGTAACACAATATGAAATAATAATTTCCAGCCTTAAGACAAATAGCTATCAATAATAAGACGAGTGGCGAATTGACATTGTAACTTTGGACGCTTGCATTAACCTCATTTCAATGTTTCAAGTCATTAATGAGTACTTTGTACATTTTTTGCTTCAAAGTAACAAAAAAATCAAGAATTTTTTCGACATTCATTCCTTTAATTCTGTAACTTAAGAAATTAAGATCTTTTAAACGGAGTGTTTGCGAGTAAACTTCCAAAAGAAAATTTTGTTTGTCTAATTTGTTTTCATTCATTATTTTAAGTTTGGTGCTTTAACACCTCCGTGTAATTATATAAAATTATATTATACAAATAATTATAATCTGATTTTACTATTTTCCATATATTTTTTTATTACTTACATTATACACACTCAGCAGAAATGATCAAAATTTAAATCTGCGTTTTATTTTTGCTTTTGAAAGAAATACTATTTGCCGATCGTTTCTCAGTCATTCGATATACGCGTTCTCTTTATCGCAGAGGTTTACTAGGAAATCCTATGGAATCGACGCGATGTGATATAAACTCTCGACCCGGTGCGAGCTGGAAAACGAGAAACTCGCATTGCCACCCCACGAAAAGGAGCAACGTCCATGCGATGCGATTCCTTTGCTCAGCCATATTTCAATCCTGCGCGTTGGCGAGCAGAAAATTCGGCCCGCGGAAACCGAAGAAATGGCCACGATGATTTGTTGCCACGAGAAATCTTCCTGCCTTTTGTTAGTCGGTAAGCGTCGCAACGCAAGTAAATTAAACCTTCCTGTTTCGATACGGAATTTCTTCGTTTTACTTATTCTGTAACTATAAAGGTAACTTATTCTGTAACTTATTCTTAACTTAATAGGTAACTATTTCTTTTTTTATTAAAGAATTTTGAGATATAATAGAGTTTAATATAAAGACATCAAGAAAATAAATTTTTTATTCGTCGTGTTATATTAAGTGTGGGAAAAAAGTTCGTGGCGTTTTTCCCATTAGATGGCATTAAAAAAAACGCCACGAATTTTTTTCCATACCTAATATTTATTATAAACTATAACTGTTCTTTTTTTAATTTTATTTTCTATTTTTTAATATTGTATAAATTTATTTTTTTCTTAAATAAAAATCTAAAAGTAATATAAAATAATAAAAAATAGTAGAAATAATTTAATATACATATTTTAATTAGTTTATTATCAAAATAAAGATAAATTATATTTTTGTAAAAAGTTCGATAATTTCTTTGATTAAAGTAATTAATGTAAGTTATTTTAATTGTTAATTAAAAAAAAAGTATATAAATAATAGTTCTTAAAAATAATAATGCTATAAAAATAATAAATGTGTATAATAATAAATAATTTGTTGTAACAGTTGTTTTGCTGTTATAATATATTATTTGTACAGATTAAACAAATTGAAATATTGAAAATCTCTCGTCAAAGATACAATTTAAAGATTAATATTTCTATTCTAAAACGATTCCTCGAGCAAAATAGATTATCTTAAACGACGCTGAATTCACAAAAATGATATGGAGTAATAGTTCATTGAGATCAATTTAAAATATAGGATAAAGAAATAACAAGATTCTGGAATAATCATACAAATAATAATTTAAGGAAGAACTAATTAATAAGAGTCAAATATGATTCTCTCAATGCACAGAAAAATTCAACTAGTTTGAGTTATCTTCAGCTTTCTTACATATTTGAAATTAAGATCTCGAGTTCTTCCTACACTTGACATATCTTTATCATATCAATCACAAACTGTTGATAAATAGAATGGATAATGTTCTACGATAACAAATAATAATTTTAGATGGCATGATGATACACACAATGTCTGATTGTAAATTAAGCCTGTTATTTTGTCTACAGCATTTCAAATCCCAAACATTTACCTAAATACTGTTCCCTATTAAGAATTGTAACGTTATTCTAGCCTAGAATTCATTTATAGACTGACTTTATGTTTGATAATAACGGAATGAGTGATAATATTTTTGCAAATATAGTTCTTATATGTTCTGCAATACAAAAATCTTAAGTTCTTTGCAAATTTGACCAATATAAAAAATGTCACACAGTCTTATATGATATTTTATAAATCACTTTCTTCTAGGATATTCTAGAGAAGGTATTTTCCTGTTCCTTGATATAGTCAAATTTATATAATTAAAATATATCATGGGATAGTAAACCATTGTTTCGTGTCAGTATATTATTACAATTATTTTTCTTATGTTAAAATATAAAGAATAATAAAGAATAATAAAGAATATTTATTTCATAATACGTTGAATATTTTATGGCCTTAATGTTTGCTTTTGCGGCGTATAGTGCAGTACACACCGTGCGTCACAGCGTCGTGTTATTTGCATAGTGAGAGCCGAGCTGGCAGGCAAGAGCCACTTTGTGTGCCGCATTATTCTACCAAGTATAGTCGTAATAAGTATCAGAAAATATAAAACTGATAAAACGTTGTAATTATTACTATAAACGATAATAAATTCATACAATTGAGGATTGACAAACGAATTGAAGCGACGATTATAACTTGTCGAATCATATAATCGTCAACAATATTTTTCGCAATCTATTCATTTTGAATCAGGACGATAAAGAACGGAAATTATAATTAGCGTAATTTATGATTACGATATTTATGATTGATCATAATCTTTTTTGTACTTTACAACACAAAATCATATAAGATCAAAATGACATCAAATTGAGTTATTTTAGGAAAAATCTTAATGATATCATTAGATGATTACACTTTTCACAATGATTTTATAATGTATTTTTGACGTACTAATGATTTTTAAGTAATTTTTTAACTAAAAAATTACAAAATTATCTTCAAAATTATATTAAATGATATTATTATGATTTTTTATCTATAATGACTTCAGCTTGATATCATATTAATTTCATTATGACTTTATGTTCTATCTGAATAACACTATTTGAATTCAAATATATTGCAGTGATCTTTAAACTTTTGCAAATGTAATTTAATTGCTTATCATTGTTAACAAATAATACACGAAGCCCCGAATCAAAATATTTGACTAATGAAGCATGTCGAATCTATATTGACAATTTATTTAAATTAAAGGAAATATTTCAAGAAGACAAAGCTGATTAGCGTGACCTTGATATTTTTTTTAGAATACAACGCGCTTTTGCATACTCAAAGCCGTATTTGTCATTCGCACAATGAAATTCGAGTTGCTAGATAACGAAGCAAAATATTGCTGTATTATCCATAGGAACGATTATTGTCTACGAACAATTAATAACTATGATCGCTCCGCACGATTAATTAACTTCTATTGTAATTTAATTATTGTAAATGTATTAGCTATTTATCGAAGCAAGTATTTATTTCGCATTATTTATCTGTTTTGTGTAAAAATCGAAGCAATAGTTTCGATAGGAATCATTAATAATTGTTTCGTTTATACGAGCAATAATGACTTTTTTTATCAATGAGATTAAATTTGAATGTATCTCTCATTGAATTTTTTTCATCGATTTAAACGTAATTTGCTTGCCGTTTTGGAAATGCGAAGTAATATACGAATCATCGACTCGAATAATTTAAATACGAGAAATTTGTGATATATGTATCATTTATTAATAATATATATATATTTCATTAAATTTTGATTTACATGTTTATAATTCAATAAAAGCTTTTGCCATTTAAGATAATGTTTGTCCTAAATTGTGTCATTCGCGGATTTCATACACAGAGCGTACAGTTTCCATTAGAGTATGGTCTAATATTTCTTTTCTCTTCCTCCAAAATTTCGCTTTTTTCAATTCTTTATCTTAAAATTTCCCTGTATTTTTTTTTTCATACAAAAATTTTGTCATTCTAAATTTTATTATCTCAAGAGTAGGTGTGTCACATGCGTTCAATTTATTTATTTTAATATAAAGAAAAATCTTATTCTCAAAGTATCTATTTTACTATTTTAATAATTAATTTTAATATCGTTATCCTTAAAACAGATACTGTTTTAATGTAGACTAAAGAAACACAGTGCTCGGTTGTATAATCAATAATCAAAATTGATTAAAACTGTATTTTTAATAATTATAAGAACAAATAGAAAATGTATCTCTTAAAAATAAAGAGATCGCAGAACAATCAATATTTACTGTTACATAGATTTCGTGATAGATCTTTATCGCGTGTAATTACCACAGAGAATAAACGCATCATCACAATTAACTATATTTTTGCGAATATTGTTGTAAATGCAATGAATGGATCTGAGAGGAGAAGGAGAAGGAAATTTAGAAACGTGATAGCAGAGCAAACGGAGTGAGTAAATGTATATATAATATCTTATGAAGGTCTGTTATGTATCGTTAGAATGAATGTATTAAGATTTATATAAATATCTATTATATACGATTTTAGAATTTGTATAACTCTTCAACTTATTGAACATATTTTATACATAAATTGTCAGGATAATAAAAATTTCCAGAAAAATTGCTATTAAGAACTGTCTATATCTCAAAATCTCTGATTTTTCATACTATGCCACCTACTTTAAACTAAATATGGATAAAAAAATATTTAAAAATTGTATCATTTATAAAATATATTACATTTGTGTAATACTTTAATTTCAAGAATACAACAAAATCTTATTATTTCGAATTTATGATCTTTAGTTTCTGTATTTTACTTTTAAGTTTTGGAAAATAATTTATTTTAAGATAATACATAATATATATATCAATGTTACTTCAAAAGTGACACAATTAAAAAAAATATATATTTTTAGAAAAGTAGAACAACTGTTTTCAACTTGATAAAAAATTATTGATTATATAATCGAAAAATATCGGCAAAAAGAGATATTCTTAATGTGATCAAATATCATAGTTGTTGTCATTTTTATTTCACAATCTCCAAAAAACCATTCTCATTGAGTTATGACGTTTGATTTTTTAAGTTAGTTCATTTTTTATTATGTTCGGTAAGATAGTGTTTATTAAATACTCATGCGTAATGATAACTCGGAAATCGTTTTTTGAATTGTGTCACTTTTGAAGTAAGAAAAAGATAAGAACTGCAGAACTTGGTTTATCGTAATGTAGAAATTATTAAACTGTAGAAATTATTAAATTGTGACATACTTATTTTATAAATTTACTCTCTTTGTAGATAATTCAGTAGCGCAAAGAGTTTCAATTATTTAGAACAAAAGTCATTTTAAATCCCAAGTAAATTGTATCAGTCTATTTGAATAATCTCTTCTAAGAAAAGCAATGTGAAATGTAATTCGCACTTAACGCTGACAAGCCGTAAAAAGTTTTTCATATTGAGAAGTCTGAAATATAAAATTGCTTTCTGTAAAGAATATATAACATAAAATCTTTAACAAAGTTCTTTTTATTCGTATGTGCGGAATGTAATATTAAATAAATATACATATATACAAAATTTTATTTTTCGATATTTATTTTAATTTATTTAACAATCTGCAAGAAAGTATTAATATTTTATGACAAGAAAATTACAATCTGGAAAATCATAGTTTCTTTTTATGTTATCTTTTTCGTTATTAAGCAGCACAGCTTTCAAACGCGTCTTATAGAATTTTTGAGTGTATAAATTATTTTGCAGGTTATAAAAAAATATAAAATACCCTGATAACGCGCTTTATAATGACAAGATTAAATTCATAATGTTCGGCAGCATCATTATTATACACAGCCTTCCAGCCAGGTTAATATCGTTGGAAAGTTAACGTTGCGCAAGTCGCGCACTCAACGACGAACATTATTATGCCTCTCCTGCAGTAAGGATAACGTAAAAAGAGAAGTTGTGCGCGCAGTGTGACGCGAAAGAGGAAATGGAAGGGCGAAGCGACGGGATCAGGAGCAACTGTTTCTCTTCCTGGCGTTTCTCGCCGACCAGCCGACAACAGCAGTACCTCCGACGCGCTGCGCCGGTTCTACTACTACTACACCGTCATCAACACCGTCGCCGAGCCGGTTCTATCAAATACGACGGCCATCCGACCCAGCGTTTACCCCTACGTCGTCGCCGAGGTAATTGCGTGTTTATCCGCTCGGCTTAATTACGTGTCCGCTTGTCCAGCTGCAGGTGGTAAATTCTGTCCGCCATTTTGCGGCGCGCAGCACAATGTCCCGCGGATATTTTTCTTCGGCGACGGTAACATGTTTGTCGATGAATTATCAATTTTGACGAAAAGAAAGTCCTATACTCAGCACACTTAATTTTAATATAAAATGTACTTATGTAGTTATAAATGTCATTATCGCAGAGTTTTAATTATTTTAATTGAATTGATATTTATGAGAAATAAAACTGATTACATAAATTAGAAACTTGATAAATTTAACTAGAAGAATATAAATCAGATATTTACAAACATTCCGATCGAGATTATCGGAAATTTAGATAACCGGATTCTGATTGATACAGAATATATTCTATTTGTACTTCTTGTTAGTATAACTAAACATTTTCCTTTTAAGTAACTATTCTAATTAGAATAGTTCAATATTTTATGGTATACAGGGTATTTCTTAAATAGGACTTTTCGACTTAATTTTTAATTAGGAATAATGCTATATGATTAGTGTCCGCTATTTAAGAAACACCATGTGTACCTAGACATGGCAATTTAACTGATTAAAAAATTTGTACAATATATAAAATAAGCTTAAAATTCCACAAAATATCATTCTGCGATTGGCATTCTGATTGGCCGAGCAATGTATTTGCATAATCTGTCCATGTAAAAAATTAAAGACTCATTTGAGTTGATCGCTCTCATGGTTTTCTCCGTTTTTCTGTCACAAAAGAATGCACGTGGTTGCATTTTGTGCTATACTCGGCTGATTTGCGCGTAGAGGTGCGTTTTTACGTGCGACGCAATTAGGCTCGTGATTGAAAGTCGTCCCCGAGGCGCTCAACGCGTTTTTCGCGAATGGCAACAAAAAATAACGGAGAACAGCCAGTATGCAGCGAAAGAAATAAAAAAAAGAAAAAAATGGGAGACGAGGTCGTTCGCGCGAGAGAAAATTTCTTCGTGTGGGCTAATCGAGATACAGGGTGATAACAAATATAGAAGTGTATGCGTCCTTTCAGAGACGAAAGAAGACGTTCTCTTCAAATTCGTTCATACAAAAACCTTATTTGTCGCTCCTCCTCCTTCTTTCCTTCCTTCTTTCGCTTTCAGTGAACCTTCGAGTGCTCGTCCCAATTTCTCGCTGAATACCGGGACGCGTGAAAGCGGTTGACCCATCTCATTTTCTTCTCTTTTTTTTTCACGAACGACTTGCTACGCGAGCGAAGCGAACGAGCAAATTCTTGTGCAAATTGACGCGAATTGGCCAGAATCTTTACGCAAAGATACGGTCTGAAGATTGTCCCTTTTAAACGAGCTTTAATTAAACAGTGTCCGCTGTACTCTTTTTCAGTATACTGCAGTTTAATCGAGTTGAGATCATTAACTTTATTGTATGTTTTATATTTAATTATATCTGTTTTTATTACATTTATCTATTCCCTCTCTATTGTATTTTTAAATTTAAATAATAATGTAGCTAATATTGTGTATTAGAATATATTTTTGAATAGCTACGTATATAACACTCTAAAAATATGGATGTAAATTTAATATCATGTGATAGTTACGATCTCATCATATTTATGTCAATATAAACACGGTAAGAATTAAACACTGTATATGTGATGTTAAACCACATCCATATCATATTTTTTAGAGTGTGTACATATATGTATTAATATATATGTATAAATTTTTCTTTTGTTAAAGAATTTGTCGTTACAGTATAATTTGATTAAAATAAAATCTCCTGTGATTTAAAATAATAAATTATAAAATAATAATATTATATAGATTAATATCATGGGTGTTGAATACGCCATGGTAATTAGAAAACTAAAAGATTTTAATGGATGATTCCTTATACTAAATTAAGACAAAGACTTCAAATGATCATGTATCCGAAACGCTTAGTTCATAGATATAGGTCCAAGTTAAAGGAAAAAATTCATTTTTTTAAATTCCGAAATCATATTTTTTAGATTGTGGCATATGTAATTTTCTTCTTGGTTTAGAAAGTATGACAAATCACTCCTTAAACTCTTTTAGAATACTTAAATACTTAATTATTATCCTGTATAATTTTTATCGTGTTGATATCAACACGATGAGAATTGTATTACCATAATGGTGTATTAAATCTGCATCTATATTTTTTAGAGGCAAGAAGTCACATTTTGATCACATTATATTTATAACGGCAAATTCTTTTTTTGACAATAGAAAAGTTTATAATAGATTATATAATATGAAGTAATATGAAGTAATACGACGTAATGTATGTATGTATGTATACGCGCGCGCGACGTGCTTATACCGTAAGATAGATATAAAAGTCTAGATATAAATATAACAAGCTTAATTTAATTAAATACAAATGAACATATATATTTATAATTTTATATGTCACATACATAAAAGTTTCATAACTTTATACGTCATATACATAAAAGATGTGGTCTAGACCGAAAATTTATTTATGTCTACTGCTAAAAGAATCATCTTTAAAAGACTGACGGTCATTAAATGTACGCATCAGGTCTTTCTTGAATGCGAGCGACAGGTGGAATAACAATTACGCAAAACGAGCTCATTAGGCAGAGGATTTAGCCTCTTTAGGTCGTATGGACGGACGGCAGATTCTTGTAATTGCGGTAATTATGTCCGGCCCGATCGAAGTTGCCAGCAGAAGAGTAGATTTTTCGTTAAGCGTACCGATCTGGCCAGTAAATTTCCACCGGACGTGTTCCACCATCCGTTTGTAATCTTCCGGCCAGAAATTAGTTTCCCGTCGGCCGGCGTTATCGACGTCCTGAGAAGTATTCTCCGACAGAATTCGCCTTGTGCAGCCTCTCTTCTAATTTCGGGGCTCTTCCAGGATCTCACACGCTTCCAACTCTTCTTTTTCTTTTATTGCCTCGACTCGTGAAGTTACGACTCGATAGAGATAGTAAACCGCAATCGCAAATGTCATTAAAAACGTTTTTAAAATCTTACAAAGATATCATAAAATTAAAGAATGTCCAAGGAGAAAAGTAATGTACCTATAATGCCATTTAATAGCAGAATAATATGGCCAATTAGAAAGGAATGCGATTTGATAAATCATGAACATAATTTTTACAATTACTTCTTAGGCAAATAATCGGAAACTTGTATACGTTGCAAAATTAATTAAATAAAGCATGATGTAAATAATTGTTAATAGATATTTAAATTGTACTTCTTATTTTACAGTTTTAATTTGTTCTATACACTTATTAACTTTTAGTAATAATTTTTTTACTTTATGCTTTTTATATATCCATATGCTAATCCAACATTTCTTTATATTTACACTGTTTTCAATCAATCATCTAATTATAACATAATTTTTGTATACAGAAGTATATAATATGCGTATAATACAGAGAAAAATAATACAGTTCTTCAAATCTTTGTCTAAAGCTTAATAATAACGTGATAAAAAGTTAATTCTGCGTGATGTAATAGTCGGTGTGCCGGAAAACGTCGTGATACGCTGGCTGGTTGAGACTGTCGAGAGCCGGCATGCGGGCGTTGTTGTCGTCGTAGTTGCCTTAGTCAGGCTCACCTTTGGAATTTCATGTGCAGCGTCGCGCTGCCGAAAAGGCCAGACAGTTATCGGACGATAACTCGTGGAGCGTCGCGGGACGGCGGCGCTCGGCGTCGGCGTGATAATAACCGTAGAAGGCAAGAGGCGCCGTTTAAACGGCGCGGCGGCACGGCCGGACATAAATCTTGGGAAAAACACGCGTGGCAAAATTGCCACGGGCCGACACTACGCCCGGAAAATATGTCACCTTCCATTTCTCTTCTCCTCTGCCCGGTGCATCCCGTTGCACTTGCACAAGTTGCACACCGTCGTCCTTTACCGAGCTTTGCTCCTTTTGCAGTTTTATGCTACTCTTCGAAACCGCCGTCATTTACCACGACTTTCTTGCGAACCGTTGAATTACAGCGAAAGACATCATTGCCTTTTATGAGATTTTTTTATGTGCCTACTTTCCATCCACCGTTCTGGTTGAATCATCGGTCGAAATCGCGAACAAGAAAAGTGAACTTTTTATGCTAAGTACATTGATCGAAAGAATTTTGTCGCCCGTTCTGAAAGAATATCAAGTTCTTCTTTGAAAAGAGTACGAATTTAGATCCTTTAAAAAATTTATTTGCCCATGTACATTTCTTGTTAGATCTCTCTGAGTAATTTCAGTATTGTGTCTTTTATTGTACGACACAAAATACGAGTTTCCTGTGCTACATGCATTGACTGGAAGAAATATATTCTGAAAATATAAAATTTGCTAGCTTTTCAAAATTTTATTTCTCTTTACTTCTATTAAAATTATATCTTTTCTAAAAGAAATAAATAGAAAATATATAAAACTACTATTTTATATCAAGTCTTAAAACATGTAATTTTAATACAAAGAATTTTATATTCTTTTACTTTACATTCTTTTCTTATATTTTACTTTCTTTTAATTTTTAGTATTTGTCACATTTCAAGAATGGTAATATTTCTTAATTGAAATTATTTCTCTCTCTCTCTCTCTCTCTCTCTCTCTCTCTCTCTGTTCCCCTCCTCTTTTTCTCGAATAATACGCTGAAGAATAAAGCGATTTAAAATTTCAACAGTCCGTTGCAGTGCTTCGTACGCGTTTTTGGAACAGTAGTTCCTATTTTATGCCTGAAGGGTCTTCACATATAAGCCAACTTGCTGTTTCTCTTTTGGGATATTTTACGCGCGTATGATCGCGGAAGATAAAATCGTCAGAAAATTCTCTTATACACGCGTCATGATCATGTTCAGTTAGCTATATTCACGACTATATATCGGTAATATAAAATTTTCGTTTCGAAAATAATCTTGTATTGGATTATTATATTCCGATTAAAGACAGCTTGGACTTTGAAAATGAATGTTACTTTTTATTATTACTTCTTTTTTCAAATATTTATAATTTAGGGGTACTTTTTTTTAAAACTGTTACGTGTAAGTTTTCGTTTAAATGTCTTAAATGGAAGAGCTAAAAAATATATGCACTATAAATGACCATGAAAAACGGGGAATAGAGTTATGCAAAGAACTATCATTTCATTGATGTAAACCAACTTGCAATTCCCATCGTAATATTGATCACTCGTAAAATAATCCGATAAGAAAGTTTGTTGGCATTCGGTGGGCAATTTGAAATTTGAAAACTCGATAAATCGTCGTCCTATTCCCTCGTCTCCAATCCCTCTCTTTCTCGATGCAGTCTCTCGGTGCATGCCAGCTCGGCATATGGAGGAAAGGAGTACTGCAATGCAGTCGCCCACCGAGTCGTGAGCATGTATTCAGGTATAGCCAGACACGAGAGTCAGACTTAACAAGGGAACGAGCACGGCACAAGATGGCCCGCACAATGGCGTAGCAAAATCCAAGTTAGAAATAACTGGTTATCGAATGGAATCGTTCTTTTTATTTTTTCCGTTTTCTTTTATAAGCATATATATATATATATATATATGCTTATAAAAATTATTTTTAAAATATAATTTTTATCCAAGGATAGATGTAAATCAGCCAATGTGAGCCAACACAGATTAGGCGTGTGTGGAATGGATATACTTTATTCTTGAGAAAAATTAACAATCGTTTCAATCCTTTCGATTGAATCTTCTTCAGTGTAAAAATAAAAATAAAATCGGTGACGTATAAATTTAATATAAAAGATGCAATGCGAAGCAAATTGAAGTATCGTTAATATATATTCATAATTTTTATATTAATATAGTAACACGAAATTAATCTCATAAATATAAAAGTTAAGAACTTTTCCGAAGAGTACAAGTACATGCTATTCTTTTTCAATCTGATATGTTTATGTATTCTCTTTTGTACTAAATGTCTCATTGTATTTGTATTTGAATTCAGGCAAAAAAATTTGTTATTAATAGCAAATACTTAACTGTTATAAATTTTGTTAGCTATTATATGAACGATGAAAGTTTTAAGGAAACTTATTTTTTTACTCAAATAGCTTTGTTAGATATGCAAATTATTTTGCCTCAATAATAAAGTCACTTTATTTCCTTTTTCCTAATTTTATTTTTTCTATTCTATTTTGTATTATCTATATAATCAGCAGTAAAAATATATTTACTATTGATAGACTGTTTGCTTCAACAGATATTCTTATAAACACATTTATTCAGCAAAATTTTTCTATTGCTACAAAATAGATTTTACAGACTGTAACATTAAACAATCACTTATCACAGTAAAATGTATTTGTTCTAATATCAAATATAAGTAGCAACGGTTTTGTTGCGATATATAACCTAAATTATTTTTCTTTAGACAATTTACGTTTCTTCGACGAATTTTATAGAATATTCACAGTGTGTAATTTAACATTGTGATTGTGTATATGCTATGCGTGTTTGGCTTAAATTTCCGCCACTACGAAATCATATGTCGACTGTTTTTAAAGCCCTTGAGTCTATATGTATAGAGAATTATATAATACCTTGGAAAGTCAGAGAGAGACATCTTTGAGTAAGCTTGGAATGATTCGCGATGATTTTCGATGCCGAGCCGCGGGTTACAACTCCCCTGTGATAAGACATGACTTAAATCTACAATCCCTCAATCCATCCTCCATACGACCCTTCAGCGACGCTGGCGCTCACGTATGCACTTGGACATGCATGACGCGGACACAATCATGTCCAAAATGCATAGGATCCACAATGAAATTAATATCGCTTTCGGCTGACAATAATAATAACCACCTATAACGTATTGCGTTCATTGTACGCAGCATATTTTTTCGAAAATTTTAAATATATTCTACTATCCAGTTTCTTCCAAATTTTCGAAAAAGATTAAATTAACTTGACTTCTTAATCATTTATGACTTGAAAAAGGAATCTTTTAATATTTCACAATCGAAAATTGTCATTAAAATTAGTGTTTATTAATATCCTGTTTTTTAAATATTAATGTAATATCTAATATTTATGTCTAATATATTAGAATCTCATAATAACGTGAAGTTCGAAACTCTGCACGAGATTGTCCCCATTTCTAAATCAGGAAATTCAAGACCCTATTGGGGGTCACATATTCTACCGCTATCCCCACTTACGCTATTTATATGCGTCTGGCGCGTATGGAAGGGATTTTATGCGGTATTTCGATGTTCGCTGTTATACAAGATTCCAGTGAATATCTATATTTATATTTTAATATATAATCTATTTATTTCATGAAATTGTTTTGTGTTATTTGTGTATTAATCAACGGGAAACAGTTTTGTTGAATTAAAAATTCACTTGTTACACAGAAATAATTTTGCTGAATCATGAAAATAATTATGTAGGACATTCAAACACAATAAAGCTAGAAAATGCTTTGACATTCTACCAGTTTGAGTGTCCTATAAAATTATTTTGATATGATCCATAAACAAAGTTATTTTCAAATCTACGTTTTCAGATTTAATTTAATTTTTAATTATTTGAGCGCAAAAACAGTGTCATTTTCTCTGTTGTCATTACCTAACTTAACCTCATTTAAAAAAGGAATATAATTATCAGAAAAAAATTCTACATCTTCGCTGAGCTGACTATGATGTAATTATAATACAATAAGTAATTACGAGTTGCAATATAGGTAACAAGCAGCAGTAACAGATTATATTTCTATCGAGGGCTGCGCTGTAATATCTGCGTACTCGAAAATCTATTGTCGAAAATTGTCATTCACTGCGGATGAGAAGGGAGAACCGAAATGGAGCGCGAGGGAGCGCATAAACGGTTAGATTCGACGCTACATAGGTCGCGGATACGTGCACTATCGGGATCCTGCAGTGCAGTTGCTCGACGACGGGTCGCTTGTGCGGTAGCGTAGGTGGCCGATGTAGATAACTCGGGGCGACCGGTAATGCGCACACACACGCTTTGGGCTAAGGGCCCGCCAATAGAGGCCGACGACAATCGCCCTCTCTGCGGCTCCCAACGGCTGCTAGATATCGTCGTCGTATAATGTCGCTCCCCCCTGCGCCTTCACCCTTACGGCGCGACGGCACGGCACGCCGAACACCGAATGGCGGTGGAATGGCAGAATAGCATAACGCAGAAATGAACTTACCAAATACGAAGCTGCTCGGTTACAATTAATCACGTTGCTTGTAACGCATCAATTCTAGATGCAGATGCGCCCGATAATTGGCTATTAACTCTTCTATCTAATTTTGCTATTATATTCCATTAAGTCTCTTTTCATAACCGTTTTCTGCAATCTATAAAACATAAATAGCTGTAAAATATGTAAATCAATGCAAACTATATAAATTAAATGCAGAATGTAAATTAAATACTGCATATACAAAAATTTAGTTGCAAAAGGTATGTGTGATATTTGTCTAAATATACATTTTAATAATCAATCTAGAGTAAATTATAATCGACCAAAAATTATATACTTTCTGTTTTAAAATTTGTTGAAATTATAGAAGAAAGAAATAAAAAAAAACTGATATTTTTTCTTTTTTTAAAGAGATTTTTTTTCAGAGATTTTATTTTACTTTAAACGGTTAATCTATTGATTAGAAAATTATTTCAAATTGATTATTAAAAATTATGTATAAAATTAAAAATAGTAATGTTAGTAGCTTTTGCTAAAAAGAGACGTAAGTGTGTTAAATCATTTTCAACGGCTTGAAACACGAATTATGCATTGGACTGTGTATGGAGTTATATTGTTCGTTTTATATGTGGCATTTTCGTGACTTTGCACTTAACATCGTTCGTGTCAATGGCCTGCAACTTGTGGATATAGAGATATCCTCGCGTGATGGCCCAGCCTCTCCTGTTTATAATCATAAATAAGATCAATTTCCTTAATTCACTCTCGTCAGTTGAATCATAAAAATATTTTTGTTTGTTTTTAAAGTATAATTAAGATTGCAAAATATTCGATATAAAACGTTAATTAAATCAAAAATTTTAGTAAAGCTAAAATAATTTAATATATTGCAACAATGTAAACATTCTTTTTAATTTTAATACAATACGTAAAAATTAATTAGACTATCATTCCATCAGATAAAAGAATTAATTTATTAAATAAAGATTTTATAGCTATATTTTAAATTATTATTACAAAAAATAAAACCATTTTAATTTCTATTGTAGTAATTATTTGTAGTAATTATTGTAGTAATTATTAAAAATAAATTTGCATATCGATTTCAATATATAGAATCTATTTTTTGAATATTATAAAAAAATATATTATATGACCAGATTGTTTCTTTTTTATTTTTTTACGTACATATGAAAAATAAATATGTAGATTTTTTTTAGAAAATGATATATTTTTTTTAGAAAATGGTAAATTTTTTCTTGTCATAAACTGTAAAAAATTTTATTTTAAAGATATAATAGTTCATATATTTTAAAATTTGACAAGAATTCTTTTTATTACGCAACCAACTGATCTAAGAAATTGCTCGTTGTTGTATTAATAAAGCATACTTTCATTACTAGAATGTTTGTCTAGTACACGCTTGAAAATAGCAGCGGTATAACACGCGTAAGAACGCGCCTAACCACTGTGTAAACTGCATGCCGCGATAATTTTGCCTGGAGGCCGTATAATTTGCTTTATGCGCAATATCATCCTGTCATGACTTCGCGCTTGATGGCGCTCACACGGTAATAACCAGCGGCGTGCGTTGCACTCACGCTACCGCTACTGGTGTTGTTCACCCGTCGGCTAATCCCCTGCTTTCTTCCAATGCTTTCTACATGATATCATAACTTCAATATGACAACTCAGAAGTGTGACTACAAAAAATTCAAGGGACATGACTTTACAAGCTACCTGGTTCTTTAAGCTTGAGACTGATAATACTTGTTTTTTTCTTGTAAAATGTATCTAGACACATAATAGTGTACACGCGTACAAGACTATCCCATGTATATCTATATGCGAGCCAACGAATTGCGAAAATGTAAGATGTATCAGAGGAAGAAAGAAAACAAAAATCAATGTATATCTTAATCAATTTGAAACTTTTTTTTCAAAACAACACTTTTAATAAGCATAGTTTACATTTTCATAATTTTAAATAATTATTTCTATTTATAAAATTAGATGTTTACTGAATTTAGTTAGAATGAATGAATGAAAATAAAATATCTTATTATATATATATATATTTATCTATCATTTATTGCAATAATGATACATGTTAGTAAAAAATTGCCATTTTTTAATTGCTTATAGAAAAAGAGCGATAGAAAATATAGAAGAAGAATGAAAACAACGTACTTTTATTTCTCTACAATTGATTATTACAACAAAATCACATTTTGAAAAATATTACAAAATATTAATAATTCAAAACATTGAAATTCATTTTCTGGAAAATTTAATTTGTTTTTCTACTTGTGTAATAAATGAACGATACACATACATATTCACTGCCGCTTTCGGATACTGACATAAATTTTATATCGAATAGTCATGTAAAAAGTTATGACATTATGAAACAGCAATTGTTATTCTTTATATATGTTAAAGTATTTATACGCGTACTAACACCAATTGTTAAAGCTTTGTAAATTTTTTTAATATTCCAAAATATATTACATATTTATTACATGTTGCCAGCCTATTCCTACCGGTGTTATCCAATCTTTTATTGTGTCTTAATTTTTTATATGACCATTTAATGAAATGTCCCAACTTCTGTAAGCCGCAATATAATATGATATATGTACATGTAAGTTGTCTTTCTTTGAAAATCAATTACACACACACACACACACACACACACACACACACACACACACACACACACACACACACACACACACACACACACANATATATATATCTACTAGTAAGTAAATAATAATATACTATTATTATTAAGTTTAATTACGTTACGTTACGTTACGTTACTTGTTAACTTTATTATACTTATATATTA
>NW_012130111.1:913231-921936 GCF_000143395.1 Atta cephalotes | reverse complement strand
GAAAATTCTTGTTCTAATGATAACTTTTTGCCATGTAATTATTTAAAAGAAATGATGCAATTCTTGTAAATCTTGAATTCTTGAAAATATCTTCTTATGTTAAGTAATTTTTTACCATCAAGCTGTTTATTAAGTACTTGATACTTGCGTTTTATCATTTTGTGAACTTGTCATTGAATTTTAATAACAAAATGTGATTCACTGAATTCAATATCGTTGAATTATCTTTCAAATTTAAAACAATAAATCCTTTTTTTTCCACTTGATTTTTAACATCTCAAAAGCTACGATCGAGAATAAAAATATTGCTTTGAAATTTTGCTTGCACAAGCAAACATAAATTATTATAATTTATAAAAAGAAAATTTTTAAGAATGAATTTCATTCATTCATTTTCATTAGCATTCGGAACTAACATATTTATTACAAAATATATCTATTATACAAAAATTGTAAAAAGTTCGTAAAACCTATTTAGATTTAAACATTTTATTCTACATATATTACAAGTTTAAAGTTTAACTTCAAATTAGTATGTATGTATTTTTATTAGATAAATGCATAAATCATATGAAGTCCAGAAGTTTTTTTATGTACAAAACTTATGTTCTCTTATTGACATATTTTTTAATCTTAAATTATCAAAAGTATATTCTTTGCAAAGAAATTCGCGCAGCTTTATTATTTGCACAATTGCACAGAATACAATGTTGTTCTCCAATTGCATTCGCGATTGTAATCAAAGTAACTGGAAGTACTTCATGAAACGAGATTTAGTCATAACGAGCGACAGCACTTGACATTGGTTCGATCGATTTCTCGAACACCGAGGAAATAGAATGACGAGATTTATTGTCTCGTCCCTCTCCTCTGCCCCTTCTCAACGATCTGTACGCCTCGTTCTCCAAGTAGATGGGCTTATACGGTGATGTATACTGTTATCCAACTGCACCGGGCAGTGATAATCTATCCGGGTGTCTCGAGCAGCCCCTTCTATTGTTCCAAGTTAATTAAATTACGGATTACCGCGGAGATGGAATTATTTTCCTTCTCCTCCTTTTCACAGATTTTCATCCTCTTCGCACTTTTCTCGGTTGCAGGAGATGGGAAGATTTTCGTAATTTTTAATTTATCCCAGTTTCATCGTCAGAAAAGTGATGATTCCGCGGGATAAGATCGCGTTAATCGCATTCAAATGAGACTTTATCTGGCCGATTATATCGTAGCAGCCGCGCGTTTGGGAAATAAAGTTCCTTTGGAAAACTTTATTTTCCTCTCTCCAAAAAAACAGAAGTTTTTTTGTCGTTTGTATTTTTCGTGATTAAAAAAGCTTGAATTAAGAACGCGACAATAGATGTCTAAAGAAAAACCATTCCGCATTTTAATTTTACGCAACGTTACAGCTGAGAATTACAGCGAGTCGAAAACTTAACAATGCATCAGGGGACTCGCAATATCGTAATGTACGAATCGCGTAGCGCTCGTGGACGCTACATGGAAAGGATCTCAAACGTGAAGCGCCCACACGCGACAGGATGCACGCGGTGCAGATAAAGTGAGGCAGTGATGAAGGACGCGCAGGAGATTGAGCTGACATTACGTTCGGTCCCATCGGATCCGAACAACGCACAACGGTGTGCGTTCGACAGTCGATCTTTTGATCGATCGCCCATGGAAACGCGAACGTTTAATCCGGCAGCAAGCAATTCCCGCTGACAACATTCGTGTCGTTCGTTCTCTCGATCGAGAAACAAATATCTCCTCAGCTTTTGTGCACTGTCGAAACGTGCGCGCGCAAAGCGTTACCGCGTTTCCACCTACAGAAATAGAGAAAACAAAATAGTTGATAGAAAGAACCGAAAACGGTATAGTAAAGTGCTGATCCGACAACTAAAATTACGTTTTGTTAAATCTTGTGTACAGTGGCCACGGAAAGAAAGGAACGAATGAACTGTTGTAAATTTTTATTATTGGATAACACTTTTAATTATTTTAAATTCAACAATTATTGCTAATTAGCGCGTTGCATAGTTTGAATTAACAGCGCCGAATATTTACTTATAAACTTCGAGCGGTAACAATAACTGTTTGGATTGATCAAGCTGATTAATGCTTTCCTTGCTTTTAATTGCTACCGCGGGAAATGTTACCGAGTGATAATTAAAATACAACGATTAAGAGCTGGGAATGCACCATTACTGGGGAAAATTGCAAGAACCACTTCCGGTCGCTTCGAGAATACAACCGTTTTCATCGGGCGAAGAGTGCTCATGCATTGTTGTTGAGCGTATCCGCAATGCAAATCACCAGTTGTTATTCCCTCGCCGAGGACTACTGTCGCACCGAAAAAATAATAAAATGAAAAAATAACGATTGTCAAAAGGGAAGAGAAATTATGGGGATAAAATTTTAACGGTACCGACAATAGCTATATCTGATCACTTTTACACAATGAATTATTTAACAATATTATTTTACTAATACTAATAAAAGTAACTATTTTCAATAGCCCTTCTCCAATTACCATGAGACAACAAATGTGAAAATTTACGAAGCAATTTTAAATCTGCACACGCATCCGTGTGTGAAAAATGACTGTGTAACATTACAAATATTATTTTATTCAGCTTTTATATAAAATTGATGTTGTAAATTAAAACAATCGACAAGCTGATCAAACACGATTGGTTTCGTAGCCTACATATAATAACGATATCTATAGATACTGTTTGTCGAACATTGGAATGTTGCATGGATCATATGTGAGATTGTACGAACAGGCAATGGCAGCAATAAGCAATATGTCCACCACTGAGCCTAGTCTTGATTAGTCCTTTGTCACTTGAGACCAATATTGACAAGGCGCAGTCTCTCTCTCGCATCCGTAATACACCTCGAGTACCTACATAATACTGACATCGAGCGATATTTGCAATGAGATGGAGAAATTAATTGATTTGCATTAGCTCTTTTTTCAATACTTTTGCTATACAAGATAAGACATTATATAAATAAGCTAGAAAATATTATAAATAAACTCGAGAAGATCAATTTTTATGTTTCTAAGCATATATTATCAAAAATAATAATAAGTAATGATGCTTTACAAATTAATAAAAAGTAGTATTCCTTTCGCGAGCATACTTATTTATGCAGATTTTAAATATTTATAAAACACAATTTAATTAAAAATTAATCCTTTTAATTAAAGTGTCGAAAGTATTAAAGGAAAACGAAAATGAAAGAACTCTTTGTATGTTTGTTGAAATCTTCACAAAAGCAGAACAGCAAATTATTACGTTGTAAACAACTTTTTTCTAAAATTGTTATTTCTAATTAAATTGAATTGAATTAATTTAAAAAATTAAAATATGCTTTAATTATTATTTTATTATTCATTTTCATTTGTAAAATATTTGACTAGAAGAATCGTCAAAGATTAGTTGTACTTATATCTATATAATATTCGAAATACTATCAAAGATTACGTTGATATCTTAGTATACATATATATATGTATTGGAATATTCCCTATACAAACCTCAGTATTGCAGTACTCACTTCCATCCTATGCACCTTTCAGTTGGTTGGACCATTACAGTATTTGCAAACTCAAATGTTCCATGGGTCGAATTTACCCGGCTCCTATTTGTCCGGAAATTTCCCGCGGTAAAATCTCACCCTACCTATCGCATGTATGTTCCTTTTGTGTATTATACTCTCCCCTAATCATTCGGTGTACCTCCGTACTTTTGCGAGTATTTCGATCCGTAAAATTGCGCGTTAAATTGCACGTTATGCGTGAAATCGCGCAAAAGTCTAATATCTCTGACAGAGAGATCAAGATAACTGTCAGCAGTAGTTTGGCATGTAAACGGTCGGTGAAAAAAATTAGGTCACTTCAACAATACATCACTTAAAAGAGATGTCAATCGGTGACAGTGTCTGATAGCTAAAAAAGATATGATATTTTCACGAGGTCATAAAAAAAATCATCTATTGTATATAATGATAAGATTTTACTATTTGAAGGAATTTTGAATTAGTTTTTTGTGTTAGAAGTTCTACTAATATTTTCTATTTATAAAATTTAATAATAAAATTTAATAAAATTTAATATGTTTTTAATTTAATTAAAGTAGATACAGATTAAAATGATATTCATTAAATATGAAGTCTGTTTTCTAAAACGATTAAGAAGTAAAATTTTGTCACAGATTATATTAATAAATATAAGATTTTAAAGAAATTACAGATATCAATTCTGACAACATCAACAAAAGGTTATTATTATCCGTATTATCAATTGGTAAATATATGTAAATAACAATATATGTAAATAACAGTATTTTCATTGATTCAATTAGTTCAAGAAGTAAGAAAAATACTCAGAAAAAACTGTGCAATTATCTCTGTTATAATTTATAACGTAAAGAAATATTATCTCTCTTTTTAATAATGAGTTTTTATTCTTGGAGTTTAACTCGTTGAACCTTTTCACTTTTAAGTTCTAGACAAGTAAGAAAAAGTAATTAATTTTCTTAATATATCATTAATATCCAACGATTTTTTTTTATTCCTGTACATCATTGAACTTTGCATCGCTTTGTTATATTCAAAGCGTTTTCGGACGGAATGGAATATATATGAAATCGAAGCGAAATGCAATCATTATAATATTGCACAACGTCACTGAAGTATGGATGTTGAACGTTTCTCGAAACATAACTGTAATATGTGTGTTACCAATATACACGTACATACGTGTGTTAGATTTCGACATGGTCCCCAAACCAAGCGTTTCCGCCACTTTTCTTGCAAGCACGGGGCAGAAAGTGAAGAAGGTAGAAAAGGAACAGAGGAAAGTAGAAAAGGAACATAACATTTTGTAAATCAGTTCTTCGTACATATCGGGTACTTCGAATAAAATTCAACAATCTCTTTGACGTAGATATAAATAACAATACTTTATTAATTTTTATAAACGAATATAAACGAATATAAATATTATTTTTACTTCGAATTATTTTTATTTTATTATTTTTATTATTTTATTATTTTATTATTTTATTATTTTTATTTTAAATTTAGATGAAGAAGGAACGTGGGATGACATTTTGAAGATCAGTTCTCTATACATATTGACAATTAAAATTTTAACAGTTCTTTTAACATATAATTACCCAAATAACACATTCTGATACATTTGAACTCGAAAAATATTTATCTTTTTAAATTTTTAATGAATTAAACTTCTGTTCCAAATGAATTCAAAAGAATTCATTTCCAACAGTCAGCAAAGAACTTCACAAAAAAAAATATTTTTTAACTGTTTGTGAGTTCTATTAGAATACTATCTAAAAGTTATTTCGATTTCACTGCGAACACATAAAAATCAGAAAAAAATTATCTTTTGAATCTGAAAAACAACTCACAATTAGTGACATATAGTATACACATACGAAATTTTTTGGGATTCTTATAAGTCAAAACTTTGTTTTCAAAACAAAAATAGGACGTGGAATAGAAATTTATTTTGTAAGTCGGGGATTCAGAGAATTTTTTTGGACTTTATAATGGATAATAATATTATTTTATAATTTTTATTACTTTATAAGTAATTGCTATGTTTGTTTCAATTTACATATTATTTTGATTTAGGAGTTTTGATTAATCTATAATTCTCAATCTATATTGGCTTTATAATTAGAATAAAATTTATTTCCATAATTTATTGATCTTGTGATTTTAAATTAATTAAAAGAAAAGTACGATTATACATGTTTAACTTAAATCTCAATTTCAATATTTATTTTTACATGAGATTTGTTTGTGTCACCCTATACATAAACACGGTTGCAATTCCCGAAGGAAGATACCGAGATTTAAAGGACATGGGGTTCCGGCTGATTTTGCGGTGGCGCACATCGAAGATTTAATAATTTAATTTCCGAGGGCTTAAAGAAGATCGCGTTTTCCCGGAGGCATTCCGTGATGAATATGTTACGTATATACAACATATGTAATCATTCCTCGGTGTTGAAATAAAATCATACATTCGAACTTCACACTGAAACTCTTTCTTGATACTTTAGGAGGCAGGTTAGAAGACTGAGAAAAACGAACGAGGGATGGGAGGAGCAAACTCGAGACGTTACCACGAGCGCATGTTGGGGACACCAAACCTCGGCAATTTTGCGCCACTGCCCTTCTTTTATTTTACTCACTCCTTTTATTTCAGCAATCCCTTTTATTTCGACCTCGTCCGGATATCCCAAGAAATAGGTTTTCCGAGAAGTGGAAAGCAAGTCGGTTTCCCCTAGGAATGGCAAAGTATGAAATAGTAAGAAGATGCAGTCACCGTCGCAAAACGTCAGTCGGATATTGGGGTCGAGATTACTCAACGAACGTGTGTATACATGCGAATGCATACGTGCACGTGCGTGTACTGTTACTTCGAGTTTCTGTATGTTATATAGGGATGTATTAGTGGATTTTCAAAGTATGAAAGTTTGATAGCCCCGAATGTTTTCGATAGTTTCATCGTGCGGTTTCTCATCTTTGGCGATCATCCAACCAGAACTAGTTGTTTTATTTGTGCCAACTGCAAGACTAAAAATCTCAAAGTTGCTGTATCCACAGATTCTCAAATAACTGTGAAAATTCTTCAATATCCACATTGTTAAACTGCTAAACGGTAAGATCGCTGTAAGAAATTGTCTTTTCATGCTGTCAAAAAGCTTTTTTAAATTTACAATGCTCTGACGTTAATCAGATTTCAAATTTTATTCATTTCCACAAATATTAGAAATTCTGAATAAGAACTCCTTATAATGCTAAACTTTTAACTTTCTAAGATTTGCGAGATGTTTGGACTAAAAGTTCGCATCTCTAAATTATAAGTGTTCTATAAAGTCAACATTCCTTCACATTTTAAAATTGGCAAACTAATAAATATTCAAGAATTCTAGAATAGTCGAATCATCACTTATTATTCTCATTGTCAGAAAATTTGTCGATCTAGTAGTTTTAATAGATAAAAATGACGTATATTTGAGATCTAAATTTGTGGAATGCTCAAATTTGAAAACGATTAGATTAAGTATGGAAATAATAGTTTTATCTTTAATCTTGAACATTCTAAAATAAAGTGATTTAGAGGTGAAAACAAGTTTCCACTTAAAAACAAATGTACTCGTATAGCTGTAATTTGAGATTCTTATTGTGTTAATATTTTTAAAATTTTATTGTCATTACTACTATCATTTCATAAACAGGAAATATTATGTGGTAATAATGCTAATATCAATTTTTATTATATAATTAATGATAATAATTATTATTATTATTATTCTACGATTAAATTAATTGAAAGCATTTTTGTTTGCACTTACTTTTTTTTACTTATTTTAAAATAATTAAAATATGTAGGAGAATCATTATACATACTTCTCTTGGTAGCAAGTTGACGTCATTTTGACGACAAAATGACGACAAAATGACGTAGCTTATTATCAGGATTGTTTCTAAAAGAGAATGTAGAATCATGTAAAATTGAATATAATGCTTGATATCTTTGTTGAGGTCATAACTACAGACAGAAGTCTATAACCGATCGATGACCTGTCGCCTGTACGGCATTAATTAAATATTACGGAACGATCGTTTGCGCTTTCTCAGCTCTATGTGTCTTAAAGTTCAATTGTATAACATTTGTAACTAAAAAGTCAAGGCTATAATATCAAATGTTTTATATTACTAAAAGAGAATCGTATCATAATTTTTATAGCAGATTTGTATTACCATTCCGTTCTCACATGAGATAATACAGCTTCAAAATGTTGTTATAGCTTTGACAGTACTATATAAACTCTTACTACAGTTTGAATCTTCGTGAATGATATGAGTAGGTGTCGTGAAAGTGGTATAAGTCCAATTTCCAGGAACTTGTTGAAATCGATACACCGCACGAGTTTATATCCCGTTTCTCATTGAGATGCATAATGTTTCAAAACTGAACTTACACCACTTTCCAAATAAGCGGATCGCATTATGTTAATGCTATCTATCTTGCTACGCAACTTTTTGCCGAGTGTAAACTTAAAAATTGTTCAACTCTTAAATCAAAATCCATATTTCTTTTTTTTATTAACAAATTAAAACTAAATATCAGTGTCCTACAAACATAAATACAATTGTGAGTGTATCAAAAAGTTAAAATGCGCATGCAATGTTACTTTCGAAAGTATCCACGCATATGTTCCGGTGTATTAAAGTTTTCCAAAATTCAATTTATAAGAAGCGCCGGTAAAGCCACTCGTGACGAGGTAATATGACTCGGATAGAATTTCTTGAGCCAACTTTTAGACGAATAAAACAGAGGTTGAGTTTAACCCGATCGAGAAGATGAACTTAAAGTACGGATGACAGCAAATGAGAAAATTCAAAAATTATAACTTATGTATTATTACACTTGAAATGTTCTATCAAACTTTATGCATTTTCGCCTTTGGAAACATCTGATTTGTTGATTTTTTTAAATTATTTGTTCTTTTATGACTGTTACATTTGGAAGAAAAATTAAATAGTTTTTCGACTTGTATTATTATATCCGACTTGTATTTACTATTATAATTTTTCTTTAAATGTAATGTTGACTGAATTTTTCTGCTTTAAGCAATTTTTGTGATTCACTTATATATATA
>NW_012130111.1:907871-911018 GCF_000143395.1 Atta cephalotes | reverse complement strand
ATATATATATATATATATATATATATATATATATATATATCGCTCTCTTAAAAAGAGTTATACATCATAAGAATAAGAAGGAACGTGATTTTTTAAATATATTTTATCTGTCTGTATTGATATTTATCTTTTGTTGATGTCAAATTTTGAAGTAGTTATTTATTGTAAACTGAAATAAATTAACTCTGGATATTCTCTGGTTGATGAGAACTATTGTGTATTGTATCATGCAAGCCTTCTGTCGTGAAGATTGTCCTTGTCAATGACGACTACGAAACCTCAAATAAAAAAAGTTTATTACGTCATCGAAATATCGACTTTGGTTACCCACGTACTATTGACTTAACTCTTAATTCCTCTATCGATTGAACTTTCCATTGCATGTGGCTGAGATATATTTAGCGGATCATTGATCCAATTCTCGCATCTCCCATTTTAATACAAGCGTCAGCGAGCGAGAAAGAGACTGGAATTAATTAAAAGTAAAGATATAATGTATTTTAAATAAATAAATGGATTTATTAAGGAATAGATATATATAAGAATTTTTTCAAAAAGAACCGCAGTTTAAACGCAGTTGCATTGTAACGATGATGGTACATACAAAATTTTATGCGCGAAGCCGATATAAATTTCTTATATTACTTGGTAATTTCAGTTTACTGATTCGTTTTTACGTAAATGATAATCACGAATCATCAAGACCGATCAGTCAAGTAGTTGTATCAGAGCTAATTGAAGTGGAGTACATAAAATGAAAAGATTTAGATTTAAAGATTTCTTGTCAAAGAAGGATAAGAGTGCTTTTAAAGAGAATCAGTAATTCTTTTTATTTTTACTTTGTATTTTTACAAAAACAGTTATAAAACAAATCTTCACAAAAAGATTATTTGTATAGTATATCGATAGGGATTATTTTTATTAATTTTATGTAATTTTAGTATACACTGTTTACATTAACTAAGATGTTTGTTAGATCTCTTTTGAAAGAAAACGTCATTAACAATTAAATACATCGCTGTTAATTACAAATCTTAAAAAAAGCAAATATACGTAGAGATAAGTCGCAAACAAGAAAGAATATTGACGTAATATTTGAATAAAGAATTTTACTTAATAACTTTTTTTTAAGAATTTGCATATTAAACACTTGTAACTTTATCCATACCGAATGAAACTTCCGCTCTTTTCCCTTACCCTTTTAAACTTCTCATGTTTTAAGAAACTATTGTTATATTCTTTTTTTTACAAAAACATTACAATTAAATTTTTTTATATATTGTATATGTTATTATAAGTTTACCAAAGAAGCTTTCTCACGAATTAGTCTTTATAAAAAAATACTAGTTAGAAATAAAATTATTAATTTTAAATTATGTATTCCGAGTAAACATTTTTAAAAGTGATTTAAATTATTAATGGATTTGAACATAATGAAATTTTATTTCGGAAATTAAAAAATTATTAAATGTTTAAGTAATTATATAATCATCAATTGATAATATGCTTAGCAATGGCGGTAATGACAGTCACCTTAATATTGATTTGAGATTTAACTTCAGATAGGTAAGAATTTTTCCTTTCCTAAAAAGAGGACATTTTGAAGTAGGATGTGATGAGAAAGCGAAGAGTTTTTGCATTTTTTACATATATTAAGGAACTTCTTTTACATTAAGAAACCGATCACGATCTCACAATCAGTTCTGTTACTCAGCTCTTAAACAATTCCTTTGTTAGTATTAACAATCAATAATCCATCGGTTAAATTGAAATAAAAATTCAGTAATTAGCGAACAAATAGTAAATTGTGAAACAGTTCAATAGTTCTAATTCCTAAAGAGTACGCGCGCACACACACACACACACACACACACACACACACACACGCGCGCGCGCGCGCGCGCACACGCACACACACACAAGGTGTGCCAAACTTTTTGACACATCGCTTATAGACAGGTAGAGCAGACTTATCCTAAAATTACCCAAATTAGTAAAATGTCAAAATATAATTTAATTCTAATTGTCATAAAGATATATTATTCTAATTATAAAAATATAAAATAAAATGATTCGCCATTTTTTATATTAAATAGAAAATTTTACTTCTTTTTATTAACTCGATTGCACAAATTTGTTTCTGGATCAAATACTTAATATTGTATATTAACCCAAAAATGAACATCTTGATTACTAGATTTTTTGATTCGTGATATAAAATGTAAAGATTATTCCTAATTCTGTATAATAACGAATCTAATTGGAATTCAATTAACAATACGCTTAATAAACTTCTTAAGAAATCCAAGTAAATAATCGTGAGAATTGTTGCCAAACGATATCGTCACTAAAATCTCAATCGAATTCTGTTCGTCTCGATCGAGATCGAGAAGCCAACGCGGCGGCGCCTCGAGCGATAATAAGTATCCGGATTGCAGGAAAGAAAAAAATAGATAAAAAAGGCAAGGATGGCGAGATGGCGGGAGCTTGATTAGGAGATCGCTCGGAGCAATCTCTGCCTCGCGGCCTTTTTTTACGCCGTGCAATTTTATTGTGTCTTAACGAGATCGGGGACCTAACCCAGCCCGCGATCTACCCCACCCACGTTCATCGTACATCGCAGGCAATTTCGTTCCATCGGTTCTTCGTTCCTTCAATTCCGTCTCGAAGAGCTCGTCCTTATTCCGGCGCAGCTCTCGGTACAGGGCCAGCCGGTTCGTTTTTACTAGGCGGATCAAGATACCGCTCGTAGGACTTCTTGCAGAGTTAATCTTTTGGAATAAGTAGCAATGTTGCCTTTACTCAGACACAAGCTAGCCCTTCACGAAAGACAATGAATAAATAATATATATATATATATACACACACGCACACACACACACACATACACACGTCAAATAAGAATTAAACAATAATTATATGATTTGTGCACAATTGAATTTTTAAAGTTTTATGCAATTCAAATCATTGCATCGAATTATTAAAATAGAATACGCACTTGGTTTAATATGAGTTTTTCCTAAAATTAGATAATTAATACTTTAGACCGGTTAGTAACTACTTACTATATAGTACAACGAGAAACATTTTTATACATTTCCGTATACAAATATATATATATATATATATATATATATATATACACAC
>NW_012130111.1:887674-895272 GCF_000143395.1 Atta cephalotes | reverse complement strand
TATATATATATATATATATATATATATATATATACGTACAATTATACTAGATTGCAAATTGAAACCTTGGGATCATTGGCTAAATCTAGTAAAGTGATTTGATATAAAATTCGTGCGCTGAATCCAAAAATTAAATCCATTTATTGCTATCACGTAAGGAATTTTAGCAAAATCACAACACCGTATTATATTATTACATGTAGAATACGTGAATTTTATTAGAAATATAAATATTTTTAATACACTTTTTTTAAATGTAATATAAACTAAATAAAACAAACACAAAATGTTGAAAGTAAATAAGTACAACGTCCTTGCGACTTACAGACCACTAAAATTTCCACTTTAATTTCGTATGTTAATAAATAATAATAACGTATGTTAATAAATCAGTAAATACTATGATTATATATTTTCTAATAAATCAGTAATATGTAAAAAATGATTTTAAAAAATTGATAAGTGATAGGAATTCTCTGGCCTCGCTTTTGAATTTAGCGTGATGTTAATGTCCTAACAACATTATAATAATAAAAGA
The DNA here is from genome assembly GCF_000143395.1 of Atta cephalotes. Classification (NCBI taxonomy): domain Eukaryota; kingdom Metazoa; phylum Arthropoda; class Insecta; order Hymenoptera; family Formicidae; genus Atta; species Atta cephalotes. The sequence continues at coordinate 894,734 of NW_012130111.1, read as the reverse complement.
TCAGACGCAATAAATTCATTGCCGGCTAGCAGAGTTGGATAAGTTAACTTTTTTTTTTACTAAGTTAAAATTAACAACTTTGAAAATTTAATTTAAGATACAAGTTAATTTATAATGAAATTAATTGAATTAAAAGTTAAATTAATAAAAAAAAGTAATTAAAAAGTTAAAAGTTAAATTTGTTTCTTTTTTTTAATTCATAATTCCAGGATTTCAGTCTTACAAATAACGAAAATGACAAATACATACTTAATTTAGAAAATACTCTATATTATTATATACTGTTCAGTATATAAGATTCGACTATGAATACTGTGATATGACTATACTAAAGCTTCAAATACAATACGACGGAATAGCGATAGTAATAAGGAATAATCAATATTTCAACTTATTAGAAATACTATTAGAAATACTATAGATACATCGAAATACACGGTTTCTGATAGATTAAAAACTGGAGGTCGATTGTGTAATTTGAAATGAAATGAAAATTACAAAAGTGAGCAAATTCACTAGAATATTTATAATTTCATTGGTCAACACCATAATAATAAATTTGCTTATTTTTGCAATTTTCATCTCATCTGAAGTTATCACTATTGCCGCATATTATGTCTGAGATTTAACTTCAAAGAATTAAATAAAAAATTAATAGTTACGGATAAAATATAACTAAATAAAGTTAACAAGTTAAGAGTCTAAAATGTAACTAAGTTAAGTTAAAATTAATTAACTTTTTAACTTTTTAACTTAACTTTTATCTTTTTAACTTAGCACCCCAACCCTGCCGACTATTATGTACACGAAAAAAAAATAAATATTCTTGCAAATAAAATAGCTTCTTCATTAAAATAAAAATATGAGTAGGTATTTTTTTGCCAAGAAATAACAGTCTGTAATAGATAATTAAATTGCAATATCTCTGTGAGAATTAATTTTATATTTTAGGTCATGAATAAATTACGAAAATTGTAATATCTCTTTTGATTCAATGTAAAGATATTAAATGAATTTTGACCTTTCCCTGCTTGCGTCGAATATTAAGCACTCGTTAATATTTCAGGACACCACGCGCTTATTGAATTCAAGTCGTGCTTCTCACGCGATTTCCTTTGCAATATTCACCTACATTTCATGTACTAAAATCCATTTCGCTAATCTCCTTTCAGGTATTCCGATTTCTTCGCACAAAAAAATAATTACGCAAGAAAAATATATTAATTATTATATATATATAAAACTAAGCTTTTTTCCGCGCCTCTTAATTTTTTATTTAATGATAATAAAATAGTTATCATAATAACATTCTAAGGTAACTAAGATTTATTCTGCATTAACTTTTTTCTGTATTTTTTGATAATTTTCTATCTACGCATACTTTGACATATTATATTATAACAGCTTAAACTTACGAATTTGTGGTTTACTTTCAAAGCGAAACCACTGATCCTGTAGAATATTAGGAAACGACGTTTTGAATGTCTGTCGTCGACACTTCTAACCGTAGAAACTCCTATATCGCTTCGAACCGTCGCCGTTGCAATTTCCTTCGCAGAAGGCTGACTAATTCACGTCTGTACCACTTCGCTTCACTATCGATCCTTTGCATGAATCTCAGTTTGAGTCAATCTCATCTGACTCGAACTTAACTGTACATCTCGCAAAGATCACAGTAATCATTTAAATATCACAGTTATCATTTTAATATCAAAATAAAACAATTTAAGTAATTAAAAATAATATATAAGTATTATCAGTCTAACACATTCAATATATAGGATCTCAATATATAGGCTCAATATATAGGACATTTGATATTATAATTACATTAATCGGCGATAAATTCATTGTATCAGACATTTTATTGGTATTTTTTAGTAATATATAACAATTTATTAGAAAATATATGATGTCAGTGTTTGTATGTGTACATACTGAAATTCATAAAATTTCAATAAATTGGTTTCTGGTTAAATTACAAAATGATACAGAATTTTCTTTTCAATTTAGTTCATCGACTATAAATACTCACTCACAAGCTTTACATTAAGAATTAACAGACATTCTGTATAATAAATTAGAAAATTACAGGTATATACATCACAGGTTAAATTCATATTGTCAAGCTGTATTTATAATTTCAGTTCTTTTTTAATATATTTAAGTTATTTTAATCATTTCCATATGTTGCCTATTTCCTCCCAATATGTCATTCATTTGATTAAAACAATGAAGTTAAATTATTTAACTCATTGAAATGTATTAAATTTAATTTATTATCCATTAAGTGCATATGTTAACATAAATGTCTACTTTGAAACTAAGATAGATATAAATTGATTTACATTTTAACACAGATGAAGTTAGAAATAACTACATATTATTTAATTTCGTTTGTCAATTGCTTTTTTGATATTTAATAGCGTATTACTCAATATATTTTTCTTTAGCAGCACTTAATGTTAGTAATTATGATAACTTAACAATTTATAATTATATTATTTGTTTATATTAATGTTATTTAAAATAAAAAAATACTAGTTTATATTTAATTCTTATACAATTGCGATTGTATACGTTGCGAAGTATACGTTGCATATTATTTTATTTCTATGTTTTATTCTGAACTATGTGATTTCTTTCTATATGTATTTAATTCTTTATTCGGATCAATTTTTTACTTTGAAAATCGGTACTCTGTAAGGAATTTCTTGATCATTTTACGAAATTTAGGAAACTTTGGAATTGAAGTTGAATAGAAGCGGTTTTACTTTGAAGAACGAATTGTTCAAGAAGTAAACTTCCTCGAAACAGTTTTCTCGATCTCAATGGAGCGGAAACGAATATACCACTTATCGATTGGATATACCTAAGATGCAGAATCGATGGATTCTTGGGTCAGTGATTTCGATATATGAGGATCATGAATCCCAATTCCATTGTTTCTTATTTTACTCGGTTATGCGCATTCATATTGTTGTGACGCGATTTATTTGCACCAATACAATAGCGTAAACGCGCAGGTCACTGGGTCGCGAAATCCGTTGAAACTTTGCGTTGTGCACCGCAAAGCTTGCAGCTGCCACATGAATGCAATAGCGATCAGGTGTAATGGCAACAAAATAATAATGTATATTATAATAGATAGTATGAAGGAAAGAATAGAAAAATATATATTATTGCAAAATAAAGAGATATCAATACAATCGAAAGTATTTGCAGACTTCTTTTTAAACATTTATATATATATATGTATATACCGTTTTCGTACTTCAAAAGTGATACATGAAAAATGTAATTTTCGAGTTATTATGTGAAGTAAAGTTAGTTTACCTTTGCTAATTGATAAAGTAATCTTTATCTAATTTACGAATTAAATAAAGATTACTTTATCAATTATTAAAGGTAAACTAACTTTACTTCACAGTCCGTCCGGCAAATAGTACTTGTGTCGTTTTCAAAGAGATTAGAATAGTTTTTATATGAATAAGAAGAAGTTTAAAGAAGAAATTATTTTATTTTTAATTTAGTCATTTTAAATATAAACTAATGCTGATATTTCGAGTTGTCATTTTTCATGATTCATTATTTCAGAATTGTAATCATTTTATAGGATATAAAAATTATTACCCATTGCAAAAAGAATGGCTTTTAAAAGTTGTAAAAGGAAAATGATAAAAACGATTTAATTATGTTTCTAAGAATATTTTTTTTTCTGATATTATTTAATTAGTCAATCATTTTCTGTCATGTTGAAATAGTTTACCTTTCTAAAAAATTTAATTTTTTGAGTTATGTAACTTTTGAAGTAAGGGGAACGATATATATATTTGTAATGCATTCTAATATACATAAATAAGTTTCCATCATCAACTTTAAATTATATAAGTTTCCGTATTTAATTATCTTTCCATTAGTAAGGTTGACTTTCCTACATTTCAAAAGTTATATAATAATTCGCAGTTAGACAATTAACTACATTTTTAATTTAATTAAATATGAAAATGTGCATATTCGTCATTGCATGTTACATTATTTTCATCACAACGCGTTAAAATCGCCATCAAGCAATCAGAATTTATAAAATTATGCGGAAACAAAATGTTGAGTCTAAAAGACCGCCAGATTGGTTTAAAAGATTTAAAAAAGATGATTTTGATATGAGTAAATTGTGTTGCGAAATATTTTTTCGCACAGTATTCATTTATACTACCAAAATGATAGTAAAAAGTGATAAATTCGAAAAGCAGATAATTTGATTGAAATGTTTGTATCATTTATTAAAATACAAACATTTCAGTCAAATTATTTACTTTTTAAATTTTGCTTTTATAAATAGATATGTTTTAAAAAAAAAACCACGAGAATTTATTTGTACAGCTAATATTTCATTATAAAGAAAAACTGATTGAGTATACAGTATAATTACGAATCAAAGTTTTTTATAAACTTATAAACATATAAACTTAACAAAAATGATCTAACATACAAAGAACATTAAACATTTACATTTTTATGTTATTTATGACACAGAAATGTTCATTCATGTTTCAAAATTTAATTAATTACGGTTTCTACAAAAATAATAATAAACAAAATTTAAGTATGATTTTTACAAAGGTAATAATAAATTAAGGCTTTATGGTACAATAAAAATATTTGGCGACTTCATATAGAAAGAAAGAGAAGTCAAACAAAATCACTGGATGCGGAATGAAACGTGACTTGCGTTTTCGTTCTTAGAACCTTTGCACCCTTTGATGCATCTTCCGCTCCCACTCTTATCCCGTCTCTTCAGTTCAAGCTTTGCCATCCGCTCGCTTTTGCCTCCTTTGACCTCTAATTCGAGCAAGATTCACCGTAGCGTGTGTACCATTAACCCAAATAATTTTGAGCTTGAGAGTTTCTACATCGAATTTCCCTTCATTCATTTTTCTTTTACATTTTTATGCATATTTTTTTTCTCTTATTGAGGGAATGATCAGAGTATTGACTATGATATTGACTTAATAAGAAAAATTATATCCGATTCGGATCGAATGTATATTAAACGAGTAAAAATACAAATTTTTTAAAAAAGCAACATGTAAATCAATTATTAGTTGCTGTCACATTAATAGTATTATTATTGTTAATTTGTTAACTTTATTATGATCCATTTATTGTGCTTGCTTATTATTATGCTTGTTTAAATATTATTAGATATTATTTTTCTTTTAAATATATATTTTGGAAAGTTTAAATCAAATTCATTAATTAAGGTGATAATTACTTTAAAATGCTTAAAAATAATTTTTTCAGACCAATTCTTCCTTTTTTAACATCAAGATGGTCTAATGTAATTCCTTATCATCAGTGAAGTAACCTGAATCGCTCAGTGCATCACTGAGTGCATTGAACTACATCGAGCCGTTACTTCGTGGCGGATTGTCGGTGTGTAGGAAAGGTCCGTTAAGCGTTCTCGTGTAAGTTGGAAAGTCAATTGGTCTGGATTCGCGTAAAGTTTCTACTTTCGACAGGAAGAGGAAGGAAAGAGTTGAGTACATTTCAGTTCCCGATCGGGGTTCTCGCGTCAGATATGAGGCGTAGTGTAACCCGCGATTGACTCTTGCAAAACTAACGAAAGTTTCAACGATGAAGAGAAAAAAACTACGATTTATAGCTTTGACGATCGAAGTTTACCAGTGTATCTATAATTTGCAGAATGCATGCACGTGAATTGGACTGATAAGACAAGAAGAGAATAAGCAAAATTCTACTTTGGCTTTCAAAAGTTTTCTTTTTTCTTTTTATAACAATCAGCTATGATTGAATGTTTTTTTGTTTTATGTTTTATATCTATATAATATAGACATAAAAGTATGAGTGTATAAAAAAGAAATTTTCATAGACATGTGAAAATGATAAATGTATAAAATTTTTGTTTAAAGACGAAGCTGTGTATTTTAAGTAATAGAAGTTTGTATTATTACAATATTCAAGATTCATTTTTTCATAATATTTACTATCCACAGTAAAGTATAATGTTAAGTATCCACAGTAATGTATAATGAAAAGACAATTTATTTCCTAATAATAAAAGTACGATAATAATAACCCAGACGTGAAATGTTTAAATCTAAATATTATTTAAACAATCTTTACATTTTAATCGGATACATATTTATTTTTCTGTAAAATTTTAAGCCTATAATAATCTTTAAATTATAAAGTAATCGTGACAAAGAAATGAGTTAATAATTTTTTTATATTTAATTAAAATTGATTATATCAGATGATTAATTTGCATATATTTAAAATATAAGATTTATATAATATTTTAAAAAAGAAATCTTTAAATTAATTAAATAATTACAAAGTTACAAAAAAGATTTTAGTTCAAATTTGTATTTTTCTATCTGTATTTTTCTATATAATCCTTGGTGAACGGTAATATAAATTTATGTCTATTAATAAAATTTTTTTAATAACATTTTTTTATTAAAAAAAATTTAATTATACGTATATACGTTTCCAACATCAAACTTTTAAAGCTATTCAAAATAATATATTCTTAAAAATAAGATATTAATAATTATTATTAGCTAAATTTTAAATATGCTATTGTGTGTATATGTACATACAATACATCATCTTATTAATAATTAATTACGGATAAACCTTTATAAAATGAAATGATTAAAATTGTATATCTTTATTATGTATAAACATATAATATGTTACAGACTTTTATGCAACTATTTTAGCAGTTTCTCGCCGAGTTTTTTTCCCTTACATTATATTAATTTTCTCGCAATTTAGTAGTTGTATCGAGTTTCTACAAACTGAATTGGAAATTGTATATTTTGTTTTAAAATTTTCTAAGTTATTATATTATAAACAATTTATTATTTACAGTTCGCAAGTTATGTATGTGCGTGCGTGCGTGCGTGCGTGCGTGCGTGTGTGTGTCTGTGTGTGTGTCTGTGTGTGTGTCTGTGTGTGTGTGTGTGTGTGTGTGTCTGTGTGTGTGTCTGTGTGTGTGTCTGTGTGTGTGTCTGTGTGTGTGTGTGTGTGT
>NW_012130111.1:879496-886211 GCF_000143395.1 Atta cephalotes | reverse complement strand
TTAGTATATATATATATATATATATATATATATATATAAAGTTTTTTCTATCATACCTACATTGAGTTTACGGATTTTTATCCTTGCGTGTCTGTCTGTGTGTATCTTGTATACAGAATTCTCATTTGGTTTCTTTCTGTCGATGTATGCATTGAAGCGTTCGTATTGATCTTGGACCACAGTGATCGCAAGCATTGTAGCGTACAGATTTTCAATATATAAGTTTTATTTATATAAGAAAACTGACATATTTTACGGCCGAAAAAATTTTCCATTATCTATTACAAATAATTTGGTTGTGCTTAATAATTCACATTTCTCTATATAAATATACTAAAAATATAGAAAACAATAATATTATTGGCGTATCGCAGATATAATATCCTATTATTCAATAAAAGCCATTTTATTCTATATATAAAAGACTTATTTTATTTAAGAATTATATATTGTCTGTATTTTGCAACAAAGAAAGAATATATAAAATTACATGCAGGTATATATTATCTAATATATTACAAATAAGATTTAAAAAATATAATTTTTAGAAAGATTAATTAATTTTGTAATTAATTAAGTAATTTTACATTAATAATTTATTAATAATTATAACGATAATTGCGTTTGTATATGCATAATCGATGACATTCTGAAATTCCTGCAACGAAGTGCGAAATTTGTTATCAACAAAAAAGTACATAAACGAGAAGATTGTAGCATCAGTCTCGCGTTTAAAGCGGACTTCCAGCTGAGAACTGACGTACACTAAACTAAAGCCACTTCCTGTTACTCTCTCATTTTTTTCCCTGGCATCAAAGTTGCGAGCGAGGTAGAATACTGCTCGACGGGGCAATTACTTTTAAGCGATACCGCAGTGTTCAAGGCTCGTCGGAAAACGTTATCCTCACCCTCGGATAAGCTTTCTTCATAATTAACTAAAGAGAGAGATGCAGGCATTAAAACGAAAATAACAATGAATCTTAACTTTGAGAGGCTGATAATAACCGATTTAGAGATGCATTGCTGCAACACCTGCAGTTTTAGAAACAAAACATTTTTTTTTAATAGACGTATATTTTTATCGAAATTAAGTTTTGCTATGATTAGAAACAAAAATTAACATGAATAAATCTAAATGCGAGAATCGCCAAAGTTAGAATTAGACCAATACTTACATACATATTTTAAATAAATTTATCAGAAATATGACTACGCGTCAATTACTTTCAGGATTTCAACACAATCAATTTAAATAACTAAAATATTAATAATCAACGATCTAATTAAATTTGGGATTTTTGTATTTCAGATTGATTCTGTTGAAAATTCGAAAATAATCGGTGCGCAGTCACATTTTTTAATATAAATTTATTTAAAATACATATATGTATATGTAGCTGATTAAGTTCTGTTATTTCAATATATTTTAATATAAACTTCATATCAACTTTAAGTATCATTTTTAAAACCATTTTGTTAATTCTATACGTAAATATTAATAAAATGCTTAATGTACATTCAGTATCTCAATGATACTTGATATCATTTATTATATTAACAAAAGTTAATATACGGAATCTTTTGTAAAATAATAATAATAATTTTACATTTGAACTACATAATTAAAATTTACTTATTTTAGTTTATTATTTATTTTAATTTATATATAAAATTTCACAATTTTATTTTGTTATAATTTATACTTGACACTTTATTTTATTTTAATTTATACTTCAGTTGATTATCGATTTCCAATTGTGCGTCCAGGATCGATGATGCTTCCGCCCGTGCCTCGCAATTGTAATTTAAAGCAACATAAAAACTTTCAGGCGTGCAACGCGCACGCATGAAACGTAAGTATCTTTACACGCATCACACGCATGTGTGACAAATGTCTCTTGCGTTACGTTTGACGAATGAATCGCGCCAATATGCATAGTGCGAGCGATGAACGTGGCATACACACTCTACGATAGTATTAACAGTTGTGGAATGCGTGACTGGATGAGAGCAGTTTTCAGCACAGAAACATAAACGAACAATTAATAATTACCGATTAACAATGTTATAACATAATTAACATCCGGCGCTACGTACAAACAATTCAGTTTAGCTCTCGATAAGCAGCAAACTACTTTACATCGCGAAACAAAGAAATTCTGCTCTTCCTTTTGCTATAATTTCGAACTAATTTTAAATTTGTACGACGATGACAACTTACAATTACGAGCTAATACAATTTAGTGTTCAGATTGGCATCGAAGTCAAGTGACAAATATTTGAAAATTTGCTTCTTAAGTCATGTGCGATCTAACTTGACAATGTAATCATTATTTCATACTAATAAAGAATGTTTATAATGTTGTAAAATGTTCTATTATTTGTTCATACGAATGAATCAATCACTTTCAAAATATGCGAAGATATTTAAATGTTAAATTGTACCTTAATTACTCATTCGGCAAATATTTTTATATTCTATTATAAAAATACTTCTATCATTTGCAAATATTTCTGTTTGCTCACACATTTAAATAAATTTGAATGTTTTGTCTTTATAATTTTAATACATTTGATATTTATTATTTATAATTATATTCCTAAAGACTTTTCTATTTTCTATTTTTATCTTTGAAAAATTTTAAATAATCTTTGAAATCGATATGATATCTTCAACATTATTTTCTTATACAATATAGACGAAATATTCGAACTCGTAATACTAAACGATTCGCCTGATATGCAGATCTGGATCTTAAATTGAGATTGGAAGCGCGACTTTAAATGGGCCCTTTACTGTCTCCCGTTCTTCTTTCCCCAAGATATTGAACAACCAGACGGTAGGTGTATGAATAACAATGAAGGAGAAAGGAGGGCGAAAAAGATGGAAAAATGCTGTCCTCAAACACGAAATATATAAACGCTCGAACTTTGCAATCAAATTAAATTATTTCTTATTGTTACAAATGATCGAATCTTTGATAGGAGGAAACAGACATTTTATTATTACGACTTAATCGTACATGTATTATATATATTAATCGATTATATGTCTATTTTTTGCGGGTTGATTAGAAAGACTATATTTAACTGACAGACATAAACTTCTCTCAATATTTTCGGTTTATTAGCCACTGATTGTCTGAATAATAGAATGATGATTCATGATTCATTTAATTGATGTTTAATAGCGTGCTGTTAATAGATACATACATCGATACATACATCGGATGAAAAACGATTATTTGATACAAGTTAACGACTTAAAATTATTTCAGTTACTTTCCTTTTTATTAACGTTACATATTAATTTGAATGTTATTCAAAAAATAATAATTGAGTATAAAATTACGATAATTTGTAACATATACGCATATGTACAATATTATGTATAAAAATTCAAGATCCAACCTCAATAGAACAAATTAATAAGTAGCTCGATTACAATTGCAAATATCTATCATCACAACACAGCAGCCAATTGTTTTAAAATAACAGCGCAAAATCTTAAGTTAGTTTTGTATGACAGACGCATTTATTATTTTTATAACAATTTTGCTTGTGGATATAAAAATCAAATTGTTATACTCTTATACGCTCATACGTAAGAAAGTCTGTGACTTCAACGATCGTCGCACTTTTTGGGTAAATAACATTTCGAAAATGTAATATCTCGAACAACGTGAAATGTTTTATGACGACATTTGGAAGCAATATTTTCGCTATGGTGTATGAAAATACGAAAATCTACAAAATGAAACTACTAAATTGTAAACGTCATAACTTTTTTTAAACGTTACCCATGGAAAAAATAGTTTTGTTCAAGTATTTAAAAATTTAGCTAGGTACAGATTTGAAAATAATTTTATTAAACCATTGAGATAATTATAAAACGCTCAAGTATGATAAGTGATACTGCAAAAAAGTGTTGTGACATTCTAGCAATCAGTTTGAGCACTCTACATAATTATTTTGATAGTCCAAAAATGTCATTTTATCTGTGTATAACGAAATTTTTAGATAAACCGTTCTTTAGCAAAACCGTTCTTTCCATATAAGGCTTGTAACTATTCTAATCATCACAAGATCTATTGCATCTCACGTTACTCATCCGAGATTAATAAAACGAAGACACACCAGAGAAGTAACAAAGCACATGATACTCGAATCGAAAAATTCGATCGGTACTTGAAGGGGTTCGGCGTGGAGGGTCCTCCTCCTCCGCCGGCCCGGTCCATAAGAGGAAAAGACGTCCGTTCCGAATGGAGGGAGACCCGAGGAAGCGCGAGGATCGATTCTCGAAATCCCGGAACGCACGAGAGAAATGTTTGCACGAGAAAGCGCACCTCGGCACCCCCTAGGAGGACGCGCTTCGCCCTTGGAGGATTCACGTTTCGAGACCAATATTCTCGCCACCCTTAAAGATTATCCCCGAGTGTCTCTCTTGCCTCATCCGTCTGCGTACATATGTACATTTCCGCCGTGTATACGTATACGTCATAAATATTTCGCGTGTTCGCTTGCGCTCCATCGACAAACGCGAGATAGATTAATGAGATGGAGAACGCTACCTAGACGAAACAGTCTCGCGGGAATATCGCTATATTATATTCGCGGTCATTCAATTCTGAGTCAAATTTTGTTATTTTAACGGTCATACTACAAATGCAACAAGATATTTCTGGACCATATAATTATTTTTCCCTTCACGAATTATTAGGGCATGCAAAAGCACAATTTACGATTTGATTTATATATCGTGATTTATATATCGTAAATCATATTTATTTGTCTGTTGTTATAACTCTATATTGTCTTTCATAATCCTTTCATTTGTCTTTTATAATCCTTTCCGGTTTTATCAATCTAGTTCTCTCAAAGTTCATCGTATCGACTTATCAATCCCTTGTACAGTTTGATCCACGATAGAACGTCTGATAGGACAGTACTCGATCGTTCGCATCGACATCCGCAATTTTCCTTTGTCGCCGTAAATCCAGCGCGACGAATCGACGTCGCGATCGGTCGAGATTGCTCGCACTATGAAATATGAAACGCGTACGCTTGACGGATGAAGCGCGAGTTCAAGGTGGCGGCGATGAGCCTCGCGATCCTGCGGGGCGGAGCGCACCAGGAATTGTGCACCGCATGTCGTATTTCTGCATGTCGAGAATCCGTACTAAGGAATTGACGAATCGGCACCTGCATGCTTGTAACTTATGGCTTGTTTTCTCTCTGAAGTGTGTAGCTTGTTAGTGTGTGTAACGCCTATTACTCTGTCTACTCTCTATACTCGATTCACTATACTCTCCTTCGTTCCTCAACGTCGCCAAACGATTTATCAGAAAACATCGGTTATCAGAGGAGGATTATTAGAGTTATTTCGACAGCAAGTTAAACATTTAGATAAATGGAATAAGTTGATGGTTATTGGTTGATGCTTGAATTTGACGTTTAATAAAAAATTTGATTAAAAAAATAAAATTTGTTGATTTTTTTTAAATCCCAAATTTTCTGCGTTCCAATAAAAGGGAAGTATTTGATAAAAAAACTTTCTTATTATTTAAATATACTTTAATATATATATTATATAAGTATATATTACTTTACTATATATATTATATAAGTATACTTTAATATATATACTTTAATATATATATTATATAAGTATAAATATATATAATATATATGTATATATTAAATATACTTTAATAACTTTTTATTTTATTAAATAAAAATTATGATAAATTTACAAATATTTAATTCCGATATATTTATTTCTTACTAGTAATAAGATGTTTAAAGAACAATTTATAAACATACGTATAATATTTTCATGAATTTGTTATCTTTAATCGCAAATCTCGTTGTTTCACCTAATTTCCAATAAAAAATTTTGACTATAGAATAAAGAATGTAACGCAACAGTTAAAAGAAAGTACACAATGAAGAATGAGAAAAAAATTTACACAATAATATACCCGAATTTTTATTTCCTTCGTTTACAAAAAAAAATAAAATGATCGCTGCAGAACCGAGGGTTAACTCTCTTAGTCGACGTCTCGCGGCCTCCCTCGAGAATCCCAAAATCTCTTAAGAACGAAATCACGCTTGGCGAACAGCGCGTCGCTCCAGGATAATTTCTCGCGTGTAGTAACGCTCAATACGAGGATCCTTCTACTCTGAACGGAGTTTCAAGTGCCGCAGTATTCTCGAAGGAGCCCGAAAATCCTCTCAAGAAGAGACGCCAGATCGCCTGTCGATTTCGATTACGGACCAGTTCATTTAACTTCGTCTTCTTATCGACTTTTTATTTCGCGTCGCACCATCACTTTCGACAAACGAGAAAACGCTAACGTCGTCGTGAGGACACTCGGGAAGATATTTGCTGCTCTTTAATAACGCGCTTAAAGTAACTCGTGATTGACTAATTACGCGAATTAAAATAACAATAATATTAAAAATTAAGTACAGAAAGTGTAATGGTGGAAACGTGAAACGCTTAATGAAATAAACTTTTGCAGATTTAATTTAAGAATATTAGAATATTAAGAGACAGTATAACAATATAAATGAAAAGTGAATTTTTTGATAAAGCTAACTCATGTATAATTAATAGTAATAGGATTAAATTTATCTTGATTTCAATTAAATTACGAATGACATTATTTTCTCTTTAATAATATCCTGATTTTTATTATATTTGCATTTGTTA
>NW_012130111.1:874085-878728 GCF_000143395.1 Atta cephalotes | reverse complement strand
AATATCTTACTAATTTTTCAATTAAAATATTAAGATATTTTCTGATGTATGACAAAGTAATATATTCTAAGTGATGAAAGTGTTTTAATGTAATCTATTCTATTTGTGATAAAATTTTAAAATTATCAAGAACAGTTGACTTAAAAAGTCTTTTTATTTAAGAGATAATTTATTTAATGCAGACTAAAATATAAAAAAATAATATATAAAATAATAATATTCTCAATAAACATCTTATACAGATATACTTAAATGCATGTATTTAACAAACGAAGGTGACATTTCTTGAAAAGATTAAGATATTATTATATAAAAATTTTTATTTTTTTATTAAGTAATGATCGGAATTAAATACTCGATTTTAACGTATATTATTAATTTAATATTTGTTTGTTTAATGATAAATCTAAATATATTTTAATTATTTTACAATTATTTTTATACATAATCCTAGCTATCATTTCTACTTAATTTATATCTTTTCTATTTAATTCACTTAAAAAATTGTTACATAAACAAAAAGATATTTATTAATTTGAACGCTGAAAATTAATAAATTGGAATGTTGCATCCAATTATGCTCTTTCATCCTTGCATCTCGAAACACCGATAATATTCGATATCCATGTGATTTATTTACCTTTGACAAACAATTAGACAGTGGTATATTATTTCCCAGCAATGTCGAGCTTCCTCTTCGTGATGATCCCTCGTCAACGCCCGTGCACTGTGCAACTACTACTATATCATTACTATCACTATCACGACACTTAACCCCATAACAATAGCACGCAGACCTCGCACGTTGCGTACCGATGGCGAACGCGCACCCTCACTCACCCCGTTCTCGTCCGCGGCTCTGCTTCTGTGTTACAGAGGTCCTGCCCTCCTCTACCTCCGTAGACCTGTCGGGCACGGATTCGGCCCTGTACCCGTTCGACCCACAGCAGGAGAACTACCAGGAGATCTGGTTGCCGCCGACCAGTATGTACCCCTATTTTCTGTTCCCCGGGACCGCGCGCACCCCGCCGTACTACGATCCCGACAGCACGTACGACATACGGGAGCCCGGCGACCGCTATCAACACCATCACCGTCACGGCGATCGACATCATCACCAGGAAGCGCCGGAGCTGCCCGGCAGGCCAGCCGTCCTCGTTGTCGAGGCGTACGATCCTCGGACCGATTCGGACCGGTACGAAACCGATATGAATCGGTTCGAGGATTATGCGACCTCGCGACCAGGCGTTAATCATCTGGATCGATCGACGGATGGATCTTCTTCCTTCTTCTCCTCCTCTTCTTCTTCTTCCTCCTCTTCTTCTTCTTCTTCTTCTTCTTCTTCGTCTTCGTTGTCCAAGCATGATCGCGCCTCCGGCACAGTGCACCTGCAGCCCCAAAGCGAGCATGACGCACACCCGCACCAACATCGGCACCATCACCAACAGCACCAGCACCATCGTCAGCACCTCGCACTACCCGCACCACCGTCCGTCGTCGCGACGCTGTCGTCGTCGTCGGCGGGCTCGTACGCGCCGGCGGCTGCTCGTCCCACGCCTACCGTGTTGGACGAGCCGTTGGGGGCCCACGGGCCCGGTCATGCCGAACCGCCACGGCTGCCGGCCCCGAGGAAGTTTGCGCCTAGGCCCACCTACGAGCACCGCGCGATCTTCGACCGCGCCGACGACGACCTCGATGACCTCGAAATCAGGCCAGCCGCGCCGCCCGTCGATCGGATCTTCGATTTCCGCGAAGAGTTCGTCGATCAAGGTTCGTACCGGGCCCACCGGCACGCACAAGAGATCTCGGGATTTTGTCACCGCTGAAGGATGTGTCCAAGGACACGTTAGACGTCTTGAAAAGTTTTTAGTTTGCGTGAGTACGTCGGGCACTGTGATAGGCACGCGTTACGAATGCGTACTTTTTTTAGACCTATTTCGGTATAATATTTTTAGGAAATGGAAAATAATATGAGAGTCTGGAAAATTTTTACTTAGAGCTTGATATTATTAATTATCTTCTTAAAGATAAACCTGTTAAAAGAATTCATTTATGATAATGTTAACATTATCATAATAATGTTATGTAATGTTTATAGTAATGTTTATAGTAATATTTATAGTAATAATTTATATTATAATAATGATTGAAATTTTAATTTAGAATTTTCATTGCTTCTTTTATTTTTGTATACGTAATTGATATGAAAAATGTATATGTAATACTCATTCATGTCCCCAGCATAATACGCTTAATTTATTTAGCTACAGAAGAAGTTAATTATTTAAAAGAAATATATACGTACACATAATACGTACACATATTGTACATATATAGTAAATAAATTATAATTGTAGGTACTTTAGAATTTATGAAATTTCTAATGACACATTGATACAGTGTTTTTATTAGAATAGTCTGGTATTTGTATATATATATATATATGTGTATATTTATATACATATATATTCCGTTTTCTCCTTCAAAGTCCACTTTTTTCCTTCGTTTTACCTTCAAATTTCCCTTCCAAAAAAAGTTTTGTTATTTTTTGAGAGAAATGTGTTTGTTAGGAATAAAAAAAAAATGACAAATGTGATTTGGTGAATAAGAAAACAGATTGATCAATTATTATTGCGAATATTCGTTGATATAACAAATAATACATGATTTACGACAAATAAAAATAATTAGTATTATTAGTATTATACCAGCAAATCTATCAAAAAATAGGCTAGATATTACATAAATTGCTTCTATTACTATAAATATCTGTTAGAATAGCAGATTAGCATTAATCACAATAAATATTAAAATAATAATTTGTTGTCAAATCATTTACTAAAGGTATAGGTAGCTTGTTAAATTAAAAAAAATCCTTTCTTTCAGTGTCCTAGATTTTATTATTTTAAGAGAGTTGATCACACGTTCAAATTTCTTATTTTAATAGGAAATTTTAGAAATTTTATATAGTTAAGCATCTATTTTATTTTTTTATAATTAATTTTATTATCATTATTCTAAATGCTGCTGTAATTCAGAATAATCAAACAAATTAAACAATATTCAATAAAATTAATGAAAAATGTACTTTAATAATAATAAGAACAAATGTGGGAAGAACACCTTTCAAAATAAAAGTCACAGAATAATTAATTAGATAGAATTTGTAAGAGATTTTCAGTATTGATAGTGTATATCGGAATACGATCTATATCAGATGTTTTATAACATATGAATATAATTTCAGAAATAAATTAAAAATACGGAAATCAAATATATATATCTTACCTTGTTTCCTATGATAAACATTTTCATACTTTATTAATTCTGGATACAAGTTGAGCCAGCGTAGCATCTGCATATGTCTTTATATATCTTAATCTTGCTGACATTTTTAAAGACAAAAATATATGAAGACACTATTCTAGTGTTTTCAATATATAACGAATATAATCAAATACTAAAATGATTACTCAGAAAATCAGATATAACTAACGTTTATATTAACTTTTTATCTATTATTTTTACGTTTAGAATTCATTTCTGTAGTTATATATTATAAAGCACTCTATAATATTAGATCACTAATCATTTATAAATCGTCTTTATTATTATGTACGAAACAGGAGTGTCGATTGTGTATCACACAACTTAATGAAAATTATAAAAATAAAATCTATTAAATGTTATTGATCAATGAAATTAAAAATTTTTTTATAAATTTCTTTATTTTTGTAATTTTTATCAAATTATATATTACAAAATCGACTTCCTGTTTAATCCTGTTATTATACAATTCATGTATGAGAAGAGATCTTACATCTAAGAAGCTAATAGTAAAGAAGCTAATAGTATAAGAAGCTAATATTATATATGCCGTATTCCAATGCATACTGCTGGTATTGAAAATTTAGTTGTACATAACATAAAATATATATTTTTAATATCTGTCTATATCAGGCATAAATATGAATTTTTATCTCTATATTGATAGCTGCCGATATCGAGTACAAGAGTTAAATTAATTGATTAAAAAATTTGCGTTTTCCATTACTGAAAAAAAAATTTTTATTGTTTTTCAATTTTTTGGAATTTTCCGCTGCGTGTTTTCCTCTTTTTCCTTTTCTCCTCTCAATGATACAAAAATTCCTCGGAAATTGAAATTTTTCCCCAAAGTAGAAACACTGCATTGATAGTACAGCAAATTAATTAATTTTTAATATCAAAATAAAACGATAATTATTAAGAGCTCAGATTGATCGCTAATATTATTTAGTATTATTTATTCTTTCTTAACGTCCCCTTAATTCACTACATATGAAACATTTTAAATATGGTTTTATATTTTATTAAAAACATTTTTTTGCGAAATTATAAACTATCTCAGTATACAAATAAAAATTTAGAAAGTAACCGAATAAGTTAATTATTTTTAAAACCAAATTTTAAAAATTAAAGAATAAATATTTGTAAAATTTAATATCTTTGAGACAGATGATAGAAAATATTAGGGCAAAATAATATTTTCTTTTTAAAAGACAAAAGATAATGTTTAATTACACACGCGTGCACGCATACATGCACACACACACACACACACACACACACACACACACACACACACACACACACACACACACAAC